>NW_024870701.1:33472500-33563409 GCF_019054845.1 Dipodomys spectabilis
CCTTTATCCCATCGGAAATGAACAAATGGAGTAAGTGTGTTGTGATTCAGATTAGCAAGCTCACTTCGGTCCTCATTTTGCTGTTCTCATTAATGTCACTGTATGCCACTTTCTACAACACAATTACTTCTGTGTGTAGCTCTCCCCTGGGACCTCCTGGGGGAGGCGGGCGCATTCATGCCTGACTCATGGCATTTGTCACCCCAAGCTCGGCAAACGTTTTCTTGTTTACATTGTGTTTCCTGTCACAGGGGGAATCATGTCTCTTCCAAAAAGACATGTTGAAATCTTAAGCCTCAGTACTGCAAAATGAAACCTTATTTGGAGATGGAGTCTTTATAGGGGATCTTCAGCTAAACGAGGTCACTGGGGGCTGAGGCTCTACTTTGATGACCCATGAATGCAGAGGGAAGATGACAGGAAGACACAGGGAGAAGATGACCATCTTCACACCCAAAACCACCAAGGATTGCTGGAAAATACCAAAAGCTAGGAGAAACAAGGAGGATATCTCCTCAAGAGAGCATAGGTCCCACTGGACATCAGGCCTTAGGTACTGTGAGAGAAACACGTTTCTGTTGTTATCAACTGCCTAGTATGTGATACTTTATGACAGCATCCCTAGGAAATTATAGTGGTCACATTCATCCACAGGGGATATGGTCCAAGACCTTCGGCTGATACCTGAAACTGCACATAGTATGTATATATCTATGTGTATATGATAAATGATGTATCCTTATTCCCTACACATACCTATCTATGACAAAGTCTAATTTGTGAACTAGAACCAGTAAGAAATAAGCAACAATGGCTAATGTTAGAATAATTAGAACCTTATACAGTTAAAGTTATTTGAATGTGGTCTTTCAAAGTATCTTATACTTTCTCCTTATCACCTAAGGAAATACTTTCTGACTTCTCTTCAGTACATCCAATTGCCAGTAATTGCTTGCCTTGTGCATTATTAAGTGCAATCAGGGTTACTTGTCCACAAGCGTTGGGGACAGCCATGCTTAAGCTGATGCCCGAGGCAGTTACTAAGTGACAAATGGGCAGGCAGCTAATGTGTTCAGCTGGACCACGCAATGAGTCACATCCTGTGCGGGAGGACTCAAGTTTTCATTATGCTACTCAGAGTTGGACAGAGTTTAAACCTTTTGAATTGTTTATTTCTGGAAAATTCCATTCACTATTTTCAGACAGTAGTTGACTGCAAATAACTTGAAATGGTAAGAGGCAAAATGGCAGGTGAAAAGAGAGTGCCGTAAGATACACTCTGTCCAGATGAAGTTGACAGACAGTGGATCTCAGGGGGTAGCTTCTGTCTGAGGCCCCTCAAGTTCTAGCAATGGACCCAAGAGCCTGGGTACCCCAGTTCCCACATGTGAGTGTGTTCCCACATGTAATTCCACACAAACCATCCATAATTATGAATGTCCAATGCTGCTTACTATACAGCTCTTGGTTTGCTTCATGGTGGAAGTTTGTATTGGTTAACAGAGCCTGGAAGTGCTTATTAGCAGAGAAAGTGTATATGCTGTGTTGTTGTTCAGTAGATCTACAGGGAAGACCGTTGTTAGTTGTGGGCTGAGCTGACAAATCATCCAACCAGACAACTGACTAACCTTGGCCTTTTCCAGCCAGTGGAGGGAATGAGTTCTGTCTCCTTGAGGTCTGGTCTGGTCTGTTGAAAGGATCTGACAGAGGGAGGAGCCTTACTGGGCGGGCGGGTTCAGTCTTGTTAATAAACCCTTCAAGTTGGCTTTGAGGCAATTGTGAAGTTCATGCAGTTCCCTGGGCGCCCTCTAGTGGCCGAAAGAGTCCCTTACGCCTCTAAATTAATTAGACCTCCAGGGAGCTATTGAGGGTAAGTGGCACTGCTTGGGTTAACTACAAATGTAGTGGACTCTGGGCCATCTGCCCAGAGTCTGATTCTGCAGCCCGCGCGCCAAATGCTTCCGGTTAGGAGGCTGGACGCTTGGGATCTGGGAAAATCGATTTTGAATGGCTACCATACCCTGGCAAGTTAAAAGAAAAGTAATAATAGCCAGGTGCTGGTGGCTACGCCTTTAATCCTAGCTAGGATTTCAGGAGGCTGAGATCTGAGGATCACAGTTCAAAGCCAGCCAGGGCAGGAAAGTCCACGAGGCTCTGATCTCCAGTCAACCACCAGAAAACCGGAAGTGGTGCTGTGGCTCAAGTGATAGAGCACTAGCCTTGAGCTGAATGAAGAGCTGAGGGACAGTGCCCAGGCCCAGAGTTCAAACCCCATGACTGACCGAAAAAAAAAAAAATAATAGTAAGAACAACTCTCCTGATTTCTTAAAAAAAATAAAGGTGGGAGTGCAGAAGTCCAATTTTCTTCTACATGGCTTCAGTCTGGAAGCCTAAACTTCCTAGAGTGTGTGTGGTCCTGAAACATTGTAAATGATGAGACAATTGGAAATTTGAACAGTGATACAGGTATTTCACGATGTGAAGAAGGTACATTTTTCATGCAATAAGGTTATTGAGGTTATCTATATTTTAGGAATGCTTATCTCTTAGATTAAAGGTTTGAGATCTCACAAAGCCATTGTCTCAACTAAACACAAGTTAACAGTTGTTAACCTGTGTTAACATTTGTTTAAGGTTAAAAAAAAAATAAAACATGTAAACACAATTGCAGTTCCCCCTGAATCCCATTTCCTTTCACTGATGTTTTTATTTTATTTTCCTACCAGTATGCATGTGTCTGCAAATGGTATATAAGGCTTTTTTAAATCAAAGTTCTATATAATTGGGTCCACTCCCAAACTATCCTTTCAGACATATTGTCCCCATTAAACATTGTTCACAGCTCTGACCCCATTAACTGTCAATGCTAATATTTCTCTATTGTGTGCATGTGTATCATTAACCCTTATCCACTCACTGATTAATAGACATTTTGTTTGTCTCCAGTTTGGCATGTCTACATGCATGGCTATAGCAGACTTCTTGTGCATGTTTCTCATGGAGACTAGTGGTTTTCCACCATTTATATGCAGGAGAGAAATGGTGCAGCCACCCTACCTGGTACTGCTGGACATGTTTCTGAAGTGATTTTTACTGATTTACACCTCTCTTACTCTACAAGTGTAGAAACTAATACTTAGTATCTCAACACTCAACACTACCAACCTGTTAATTTACTGTCTCCCTGACACTCTGTCAGGAAGTATACAATTATTTCAGCTTGGAGGTCTCTGTGTAAAATGTGTCTGGTCTTTCTTTCCTCCCTCCCTTCCACCTCCCTTCTGCCTCCCTCCCTCCCTCCCTCCCTCCCTCTCTCCCTCCCTCCCTCTTTCCCTCCCTTCCTCCCTTCCTTCCTTCCCTCTTTCATTTCTTCCTCCCTCCCTCTCTTCTTCCTTCCCTCCCTCCCTCCTTCCCTCCCTCCTTCCCTTCCTTCCTTCCTTCCTTCCTTCCTTCCCTCCCTCCCTCCCTCCCTCCTTCCTTCCTTCCTTCCCTCCCTCCCTCCCTCCCTCCCTCCCTCCTTCCTTCCTTCCTTCCCTTTCCTCCTTTCCCTCCTTCCTTCCCTCTCTCCTTGCCACCATATCTCCTCCCTCCCTCCCTCTCCTTCCCTCCTCTCCCTCAGTCCTTCTTTTCTTTCCTCTTCCTTCCCTCTCTCTTCCCCTTCCTCCTTCCCTCTTTTTCTTCCTCCTTCTCTTCCCTTTCTTTCTTCCTTCCTTCCTTCCAGATCCCTCCTCAATTTCTCTTTTTTGTGTGTGAGAAAGGGTCTCAGTATATATCTCAGGCTAGCCTCAAGTTCACAGTCCTCCATCCTCAGCTTCCTAATTGCTGGGATTATAGTCATGTGCCAGTATACCCAGTTCTGGTTGACCATTTTCCATGTTCATATTGGCCATTTGTTTATTCATTTTTCTCACCACAGGTTACCTCCACTGCCATTGCCTTTGTCCATTTTAAACATTGTATTTGTCTTTTTATGATTGATTCTGAAGTATCCCTTATGACTTCTCAAGATATCCTTCATAAATTGTCTTAAGTACTTTCTACTGGTTTATGGCAAGTGAAAATTTGAAACTTCAGTGTGGGTAACATTACTCAATCTTTCTTTTTAGTTTACCATTTTCTTTTTGGATCTTGTTCATGCAATCCTTACAAAGGTTCTTTCTTTTATATTTTCTCCATGGGGGAGAGTGGGGGGAAAGGTGGAACTTTCTGATTGCACACAACAGTCCCTGAAGTTCTACCTAAGATGGACTTGCGAGATGGGAGTCATTCTCTCAGAGCAGGGTAGAGAGAGGGGAAGGGCAGGTAGAAAAGGGAAAATTGGTAAGGCCTGAAGTCATTTTTAAATTGTTCCTTAGCAGTAAAAGCCATAATGCACTAAGCAGCATCCTATGAAGCACAGCACAACTCTTCCCTGCTCCCAAGAATTAGCCCATACATCTGTCAAGAGTTCCCAGGGAAACCTGGGTCAGAGAATCCTGGTGATGACCTCCTCTGTGTACATACAGCTGGGAACAGCTAGGTACCAAGCCCTAGACCAGCAGGACTCAGCCTTGTGTCTGGGTTATCAGCATGGAGACAACCAACTCTGGGTCATATTGGGTTGAACTTGGTCCCTGCTAAGTGTGAGGAGCCTCTTGGAGGATGTTTGACTCCTTTTACTAAACACTGTAATGTTTGCTCTGCTCACATCAAGAGCTCTGGAGGAGGTGTTGCCAAGGCCTTATAATCAGATCTCATATCCAGGCTAACAGATCTATAATGTGATATTTGTATTATGTGCTGTTCTATGTTTTCAGGTCCCAGGCAAACCAGCCAACTTCTCTGTGCAGTTAGAAACCTATGTTATCTTTCTGCAGAGTTGGCATCCCTTTGTTTTCTCTTCTTTGTAAGGGCAGACTGACAAGGCAAGAGCTGGTCTATGTAGGCTGGTTACAGCAGTATCACCTATAGAGCTTTTCAGAATCCCAGGCTCCCAGGCTGGTCAAAAGTGGTTTATAGGTTGGGATGGGGCTTAGAAATCTGGACTTTCCCCAGAGCCTTCCAAAGGATTCCAACAAGAAATTGCATTTCTGAGCCAACGTGTTTAATGAGTGATAGGATTTGTTACATAGCCCAGTCTGAATGGATGCCTGTGATATCCAAACAACAACTTCTTCAAGACATGCATGTCATTGGCTCAGGAAGGATCTTCACTCTCAAACTGGGTTCCCGATAGGTTCCTTTTGGGAAACATAGTCGTTTAAGCCACCAGGAAATTGGAGTCCAAGAGATTTCTTCCAGAGTGAGTTCATCCAGGAAGCCATGGCACTGGAAAGCTCTGGAAGCAGCTTTCATTCATTCATGAATGCAGGCCAACACTCATCCACGCACTGGTTCCTTTGTGTGTCCAGCAGACCTGTGCCACACACTGTGCTGCTAGAATGTAGCAAATGTACACTTTCTGTTCCTTTGACCTTTTGGTGCCCAGGTGAAGATGGTAGCAATCACACCCAAAATATCTAATTACAACTAGGGTAGAGCTATGACATAGTATCCTAGTAGGAGACAGATGAAATTCTGAGCATGTTTTTGGTGGTTGTTGTTGTTTTTTTGCCTTTTGTTCATTTGTGTGTGTGTGTATGTGTGTGTCTGTGTGTGTACCAGTACTGGGGCTTGAAGTTGGGGTCTTGCATTTGTGCTTAAGGCTGCAAGCTCTACCACTTGAACCATACCTCCACTTCCGGCTTTTTAGTGGTTAGTTGTAGATAAGCTTCTTTGGGACTTACCTGCCCCGGCTGGTTTTGAACCCTAGGTCTTCAGATCTCAGCCTCTTGAGTAGCTGTGAGCCATTAGTGCCTAGATTGATTTGTTTTTTGTTTTTATCTTTTGGTAGTACTGGGGTTTGAACTCAGGGCTTTTCCTTGCTAGGCAGGCACGCCTCCAGCCTGAGGAACTAATGTTCAACTGAGACTTAAAAGACAATGAAGTTGGTATATGTGGAGGGGAAGGGAAAAAATAAATAGTTAGAACAGGGATACAGGTGGACCCATTGCAACAATGAGATGTACAAGTCATTATGTCAAAAAACGAACTTTACAACTTTAGTGGGGGGGATGGGGGGAGGAGGTGAAGGGATGGGAAGGGGAAACAAAGCAGGAGGCTACAATGCTTGATAAGAAATGTGCTCATTATCTTACCCACATAATTGTAACCCCTCTGTACAGTATTTATTTATGGAGGGCTAATTACATGGCAGGTGCCTTCCTAAACACTTTACAGGAGCTAAGATAACTGATCCCAACACAACACGCTGAGGCAAGTCCTCCCCTCACCTTCACTTACACATGGATGTGATGGAGGAGAGGGAGAGAGAGAGAGGGAGTGAGAGAGAGAGGGAGAGAGGGAGAGAGAGAGAGCGGGAGAGAGAGGGAGAGAGAGAGAGAGAGAGCGTGGTAGAAGCTGGCATGGCATGTGGTATGGCTTTGATTCTTTAAGAGTTGTTCTTGCAATACTTGAAGAGTGCTGAAGACCAAGGAGGCTTCAGGGAGGGCCTTCCCACCAAACCCAGACCCAAGGCCCTGCTTTCTCCTGCCACCCAGTGTCCTCACATCTCCCAGGAGCCCCCCTTATTCCCTGTGGCTGCCAGAGAAGCTAGGTGTAGGAGAGAAACTATGGAGGACTCCTGTGGAGACTGGCACCTGTGGTTTCCAGATGCATGCTGAGAACAGGATGGAGCTGCCAACAGCCAGCCCATGACATCTTCCCTGACAGGAAAGGAGGCTCCAGCCTCAGAAGGCCTCCCGAGAGGCACGGCTTGCCGTATTACAGAGAATGGACCCGAGGTGAATGTGCTTCAAGCCACAGAGTAAATTAGCGTCCAACATATCCAGTGGAGCCTGAGACCTGCTGGAGCGTCTGGCTCTTACTCTGTGATCTCCCATAAAACGCCTGCGAGGGCAGCCGTGGGCAGTGAGGACCGTGAGACACGTGGCTGTTCACGCTAAGGATCTGTGCTCCACCATGGCCTGGGCCTGTAGACACTGGGTTGGGGGAAGCCCCATATTCCCAGCCGCCAGTTGTTAGGAAGTGAGAAAGCAGGTGTGGCGGCTGTGGTACAGAAGGTGAAGAGGTAGGAGTACCTAAGGCCTGGGCAGCAGCAGCAGGAGGCTGCAGGGGCACTGGGGTGACCGAGGGGCCGGGCTGGCAGAGATGGCAGCAAGGGCTCTGTCAGTGTCTCTGCAGAAAGACAAGGAGGGGTGGGGGGGCAGGAGCAGGGTTTTTGCACTAGAAAAGGAGATCTGCCCTGGGGATTCCCTTTCCCCAGCCTGCCAGTCTTGGAGTTGTGCTCTCTTGTAGGTTCTTGTGTGTGTGAGGATACATCTGTAAGCCTGTCATCCACAGCCTTCTGTCTCTCAGCCCTAGCAGCTTCATCCAGAGCACTTCCGGGACAGTGGGTGGGCACTTCCTGTCAGGGCACAGCCCACTCTGGGCCTGGGTGGGAAGGTCTGTGTGAATGCGAAGGCCTTGCTTGAGGCCCCTGGCTCTTCTACAGAGCCTGGTATGGTTCAAGGCTCAACCTTGCAGGTAAGCCGCCAGTAAGGAGAGAATGTTCTGGGGGAGCTGGGAGGATGGAGAATGGCAATCACTCGGGAAGAGGAAGTCCTCAGACTAGAAACCTGAACTCAGAGAACAGATGGAGGCGGAGGAAAGGAGAGAGAGAGAGCACACAGCACTTTTGTTGTTGTTTAAAACAAAATTCCATGAAGAGAAGAACTACTTGGAGACTGAGAGGACTCCAGTTCCTGCAGTTTTCATCTGTGTGTGTGTGTGTGTGTGTGTGTGTGTGTGTGTGTGTGTGTGCCTGTCTAGGGTTTGTACTCAGGGCTTACTTAGGCTTTGTCTCTGAGCTTATTTTTGCTCAAGGTTGGCACTCTACCACTTGAACCACAGCACCACTTCTGGCTTTTTTTATGCGTAGTTTATTGGAGATAAGTGTAAGGTCCATTCCTGGACATCGAACAGACTTTGCCCAGTACCTGCGTTACCTAGGCAACTGGGACACCTGGAAGAGGTCACATCTTAATCTGTTGTGGCCACACCTTTCTCCCCCCTGATCCCACTTCCCTTTACCTGGACACACCTTTCCCCGCCCCCTACCCTATATAAGGCCTAACCCGGGCCAGACGGCCTCTTTTGCCAGCCGCGTGGAGTACCAACCTTGCCTGGTCCCAGCAGGTCTACTGAATAACCTACCCCTTACCTGAATACCACATGTGTGGTGCTGTTCTTACTCGGCTACCTCTTTTTAAAAACCTAACAAGAGTCTCACAGACTTTCCTGCCTAGGTTGGTTTTGAACCAGGATCCTCATATCTCAGCCTCCTGAGTAGCTGGGATTACAGGCATGAGCCACTGGTGCCTGGCTACTGCCACTGGTGTCTTCACAGGCCCTGTGTACCATAGCTTCAGGAGTGGCTCTTCTCCCTGCCCCCAGCCCATCCCCTAGTTCCTTCATACCAGCAGTTCTCAAGCTATTTGTTTTTGTGACCCCCTTTACACTGTAAAGATCACCTGGGACCCTCAAAAACCTTTGTTTATTCTGTGGGTTTAAAAAAAATGGTATTTACCACATTAAAAGTAAAAACTGAAAAATATTTAAAATATGTATAAATTTGTTTCAGTATAATGATATACACATTGTATGGTAAAAAGGTTTTGTGGGGAAAAACCCTCTATTTTCAAAGCCAGTAGTAATGTTAAGACGTGAGCATTATCATGCATATGTAGCTTCTGGAAAACTCTGTGTATACTGCGGAGTGAATGAGAGAAGGAAAAAAACAAGCAAATGTCTTAGCTTTATTATGAAAGTAGTGTTTTTGTTTTATGGGGAAAGCGGTGTCCACCTTGTGACTCACCTGAAAGGCTCGAGAATCAATCACCCCTTTCAGTAGCTAGGCAAATTAATGCGATGAGTATGCTAGTTGTATGTCCTACTCAAAAGAAAAGGAATTCTGTGATTTCTCTTATCTCCTCCACCAAAACGTGGCTGGAGCACCCGTGATGGCGACCCTCTGTGTGGCGACCCTCCGTCTTTGCAGGGAAAAATCAAGTTGAGTTGAAGAAATAGAGGAGCAGAAATCTAGTGCTTTGTCTGCACATGCTCAGGTGACCACAAGAGGGCAGCATTGAGGAAGCAGGACAGGGCTTCAAGGCCTTCCTGAGACACTGGCAGATTCCTCTGAGCAGACCCAAATACTTGATGGTTTCCTTTCAAATGTCAAGCCTGCCCGGAAATTTAGAATGCCTAAGTAAGGTTCGCACTTAATCCTTTGGGAAATATATCTACTATATCTAAGATGATATGCCTATTATTTTCAACAGAGAAAGGTGTATCTTTTCAGTGACTTCAATGACCTTCTTTTCTGAGAAACCCAAACCTGGGATTTTATTTTTCAGTTTGTAAGATGAGGACTTCCTGTCAGACTTGACCTCTGTGCTCGTGACTTTGGCATCACTGTGACAAAAGACATAATTGAAGAATACAAGGGAGGATTTATTTGGCTCACAGCTTTGAAGCTTTTGCTTCCTGGTAGGGAGAGCGTGGGGTATCCGCACAGCTCACACCCCCAGGGCTGAGTGGACACCCCGCTGCTGACTTTCTCCCCTTCCCCCTTTCATGCCATCTGTGGATGCTACCTATGTTCAGGGCAGGTCATCACCCCTTTGTGAATTTTGTCTGGAAAAGTCTTCAGAAATGCTCAGACAACTGGGCACGCGTGTCTCACGCCTGTAATCCTAGCTACTCAGGAGGCTGAGTTATGAGGATCATGGTTTGAAGCCAACTCAGGCAGGAAAGTCCGTGAGACTCTTATCTCCAATTAACCACCAGAAAACCTGAAGTGGTGCTGTGGCTCCAAGTGGTAGAGCACTAGCCTTGAGTGAAAAAGCTCAGGGACTGAGCCCAGGCCCTGAGTTCAAGCCCCACGACTGACTAAAAAAAAAAAAAATGCCCAGAGATTTATTTTACTAATCTGCTAGGCCCTTCTCAATCCAATGAAGTTGACAATTAGGATTCATTGTCACAACTTCAAAATCACAATGTATCGATCAACAGACTGTTGTGGCTGGGTGCCTGTAACCCTAGCCACTCAGATGAGATCTGAGGATCATGGTTCAAAGCCAGTCCGGGCAGGAAAGTCCATGATGTTCTTATCTCAATAAATTACTCATAAAAAGCCAATAGTGGCACTGTGGTTCAAGTGGTAGAGCTCTAGCCTTGAGTACGAAGAGGCTCAGGGACAGCACTCAAGCCCTGAGTTCAAGCTCCAGAACCAGCACTCCCTTCCCCCTCCCCGCTCCCAGTCTGATGTGCTGGCTCTACCTCCACCCAACTCTTGCTAAGGGCCAGTACCAGTCCCTCAATGGTGGACATCCCTTTGGAAGTCTCTGGCATCCTGGGTCTGAGAATGGCTGGGAAAGCTGCTGAACCCCAGCTTCCAGGACCATCGATCAAAACCAACTCCCATAGCCAGCCCAAAGCTATCACACACCTAGGAACTACCATGGAATCCACACCCACTTTTGGGGTGCGCCTTCTGGGAACGTTTTGGGACTAGAGGCCCAGGACTTGCCTTCTGGCATTGCTGAGCTCTCAGGCTGAGGCTCATGGCCCTTTCCAGAAGCTTCCTTGGTGCATCTTGGGGTGTTGAGTGAGGTACCGCCATACGGATAGCAAAGGTCTTGAACCTGCAGTGAGAGGAGCGTGGCGTGATTCTGTGGTGCTGGTGAAAGCCAAGGCCAGGAAGAGGTAGAAACGAGGGAGGTCTAAGAAAGGCCTTCTGTCCATCGAGAGGGCAGAACGCAACTCTCGCTGAGTGGAGATGCGCATGGTTATAAAGTCAGGCTGGGTTTGGAGTGTAGGGAAAGACTAGAGAATACAGACAAATAGAGACAGAGAAGAATAAACCAATACACAAGCAAGCAGAGAAAGGCCCGTCTCTGCCGCAGCCCAGGATGGAGCAACAGAGGGCATTAACAGCAACCGCGCATCTACCTTGAGCTTTCCACTCGGCTCTGTCAGATTTGTTTAGCGAAACGCGCCTCTTGTGATAGTGACCTTTCATTCCGTGAACAGTGCTTCTGTCCATGCCTCCAAATCTCCCAGGAGGAATTGGACGGCTGATGAAAATCCTTCAAGTGCGCGGAAAGCCAAAGCCTCCCCAAACACGATGTACTTTCCAGAGAGTTTCTTTTTATTGGAATTTCAGATTATTGAAAGGTTATCTGTCTCCTGTTCCTAGAGGGATGACAAAGAAACAGAAGAAAGGGGAACACACTGTGAAGTGTTCTGTGTTCTTTCCTCACATAACTGTCTCTGCTTCTTGAACTGTGGTGAGGACAGTCAGTAGAGAAGCTTCCAGGTCCTTCCAGAACATTCTATAGGAGCCAGGAAGGAGGAAGCTGGTATGGATGGCTAGGCAGCTGCGCTCACCTGAGGGAGTAAACTCTCCTCCTCCTCCTCTTCTTTGGGTCTGCAGCCTTCCAGATTTCGGTGGCTCACTGCAAGAACAGCATGTGACTGCTTCTTGCCTCAGTTTCCCTTTTTGGGAAATGATCACATCAGGGCATTGGTACCTCTGACAGTCATTATGCCTCTCTGCCTATCTCTAATCCTTTTGGGTTCTTTTTCTGCGTTATAGTGACCTCCATTTCTTGAGTTTTTTTTATCCAATCAATATATTTTGTGGTATTTTATTAATTCAAATTAATTTTCATTTCATCTGGCAAGCCACTTTTCTGCTTGAGCTGCTCAGATCTGTAACCGAGGAAGGGTAGAATTGTAAGTTAGAAGGCTAGATTTTTAAAAAAAAACATTTTTAAGTCAGCCAGTTGTTTCCCATCTAGACCTTGCTTACCATGAACCAGATAGGATTCTCTCATTTAATCCTTGAAGCAAATCTCAGAAATAGGCAGTCAATAAAGCACCTTGTGAAGGTTAAAATGTGTTAGTGATTTTAGCTAAGTATCACTACCCACGATACTGTGAAATTGGTGAAATTCATGTAATCACTTAATCTCAATAAATTTTTAAAGAAGAAACAGGCAGTCAACAATCTTTCCAAGTAGACACTCCTAGAAGCGGAGAGAAGCAAGGCTCAGAGCGAGTGCGTGAATGTCCCCCAGGATCACACAGCTAGTAAGTAGGTAGAGCCAGGATTACTGCCACTCTGTCCTTGGCAGCTGTGTCTTCAACATAGCTTAGCGTTCACCGTGGTCTTCCTGCCTGTGCTTTTGTCCTAAGAAGGCAATGAGACATCTGTGAGAACTTTTTTAAAAAGTTAAGCTATCCTATCAAAGGAAAGAAAGTGTAGTGCATTGTTCAAGCTCAGGGGAGCCTCCATTAACCACGCTTCCTGCCCAGTGAGTTCTCCTTCAGACACTCTGGTCAAATTTAACCAAAGTGGACAAATAGGAAGGAATGAAAGGAAATACAATTTAAAAACCTAAAGCATGAATTCATAATCAGAAGCCACACACAGGCCTGTAACAGAGGCTGGTAAAGCCCCAAGGACTGGACAGAGTCCCCTCCCCCACCCCACCCCAGAATCTCAACTCAGGGAGGGCAACAATGCTGCAGAGACTGCTGGGAAGCCAGCTCTGGGCTTCCCCCTGCCCCCCCCCAATAAAAGGGAATTTTTTCTTCTTCTTATAATTCCTATCTGTCCATTCCCCTCCATCTCTCACTCTCCAGTTCTCCCTCTGTCTCCCCACTGCTATTTGGCCCTTTATCTATTTTTCTCTTACCCTAAATAGCAGACTAGTAACCAGACACCTGGCTTGGCTGCTCAGCTGGGCATTATTTCCCAGCCTCCCTTTCAGGGATAGTCACGTGACCAAGTTTCCATCCATGGAAGAGAGATAGTAGTGCCCCCCCCCCAAAAAAAAACTGGGGCCGACTACTCCTTTTTCATGCAGACTGGAGCCCCAACATGGTGGACACCCATCCCTGACCACCCACGCAATGATAGTGCCAGACACACGGGGGAGGAGGAAACTTCTACGCTCTTCAAACACTGCTGCTGCATCTCTTTGCTTGGAGTTCCTACTGTGGGTCTAATGTGTTTATCTTTCCCTCTGGCCTTCTTCTTCAGCCTATTCAAACTCTTCTCTTTCCTCTTCGCTGTTTACCTCCCTGCAAGTTTCTAGAACCTTCTCTGCTTGGGATTCCTTGGCAGTCACTTAAACCATAGTCAGGTGCAGTTTTCCCTATCGTAATTAGTAGAAAGACATGGGAATCTGAATCAAACTGTCTCTATGTTAGAAGGTTCTGTTTAAAATGACTTTGTTTTCCTAATTATAAAAACAACACATTCTCAATTCGGAAAACTTGGTAAGCTTACTGGAAGCAAAAGGAAAAGAAACACACCAAAGAAACTGAAAGTACTCACAGTTCTGGAATCTCAAAGGGGGGGGGGGGGAATCTCTGCTGCCATGGACGTATAACTTAAGGATTTTCCCCCTCACACATGGTCATTTTCCCCCCTAAACAGCTTAAAATGAGTATTTAAATTGGATTTCAGAGTCTCCTGACCATCTCATGCCTTACTATACCCATGTTTTCATTGTTGATTTTGAAATTACAAAACAAATGATAGCTCTGAAATTTTCCTTCAGTATTAAAAAAAATGCCTATGGTTTTATGAGAAAAACAAAACAAAATAAAAAATCTAATCTTCAATAATAATATGCATATAAGAAAACTAGCCAGGTGCTGGTGGCTCACATCTGTAACCCTAGCTACTCAGGAGTCTGAGATCTGAGGATTGTGGTTTGAAGCCAGCCAGGGCAGAAAGGTCCCTGTGAGACTCTTATTTCCAGTTAACTGCTCAAACACTGGAAGTGGCGCAGTGGTTCAAGTGGTAGAGATCTAGCCTTGAGCACACAGAGGCTCAGGGACAGCGCCCAGGCTGAACTACTGAGTTCAAGTCCCACAACTGACCAAAAAAGAAAAAAATTCAGGCAAAGCCACCTGGTGGGAATTCTTTAGGAAATCAGTGCAATCTGGAAAATTCCAGCATTTGTTTCTGTGGTCATTCAGTGTACACTCACTGCAGGTGTGAGTGGGGAATGAGATTTCTGCCTGGATGGGTCCAATCTACTTTATCTGCTTCTCTCCCTCTCCCTCTTCCTCTCCCTCCCTCTCCCCCTCTCCCTCTCCCTCTCCCTCTCCCTCTCTCCCCCTCCCCCTCTCCCTCCCCCTCTTCCTCTCTCCCCCTCTCCCTCTCCCTCTCCCTCCCCCTCTCCCTCCCCCTCTCCCTCCCCCTCTCCCTCTCTCCCCCTCTCCCTCTCCCTCTCCCTCCCCCTCTCCCTCCCCCTCTCCCTCCCCCTCTCCCTCTCTCCCTCTCTCCCCCTCCCCCTCCCCCTCTCCCTCCCCCTCTCCCTCTCTCCCCCTCTCCCTCTCCCTTTCCCTCTCCCTCTCCCTCTCCCTCCCCCTCTCCCTCTCCCTCTCCCTCCTCCTCCCCCTCTCCCTCTTCCTCTCCCTCCTCCTCCCCCTCCCCCTCCTCCTCCCCCTCCCCCTCTCCCTCTCCCTCTTCCTCTCCCTCCTCCTCCCCCTCTCCCTCTCCCTCTTCCTCTCCCTCCTCCTCCCCCTCTCCCTCTCCCTCTTCCTCTCCCTCCTCTTCCCCCTTTCCCTCTCCCTCCCCCTCTCCCTCTCTCTCCCTCACTCCCCCTCTCCCTCTCCCTCTCCCTCCCCTCTCCCTCTCTCACTTCCCTCTCTCTCTCTCTGTCATGGGGCTTGAACTCAAACTTAGGGCCTGAGCGCTGTCCCCTCAGGAATACAGGGACCGTGTAACGAATGGTGCTCACAACCGGCCTCCATTTGTCCGGTCTTCATGTCCTGGCGGGTGCAGAGACCCAATTCCCCTCCTCCCCTCTCTCTCCCTCTCCCTCTCCCCTCCACCCCCACCTCATCTGGACCTTTCCCTGAGAAAGAGCTATAGGAAAAGTCTCAGTTTTCTATAGTTCTGAAGATGGATGATTCTGAAGGGTATGAATCAGATGATACAACTTATGGGGGGAGGCCCCAAATCAACTGCCCACCAAAACCCAGCCCCACTGCAAAGCCAACGAGTCCAAGACCTGGCACTTGGGATCCTGGATTCTTTGGGCCCCATTCCCTCCCTTCTGTGCAATCTCCTGTTCTCTCTTTAACGGATCAATGACAAACTCCAGAACTCTGCTGCTTAGTTTATGGATATGGCGCAGACTCTAAAGACTTCATCTTTCTCAAAACATTTGTATTGATTCTGTGGTGGCGTGAGGACGGCGGAACAATACAGACGTTACTGGTCTAGTCTTCGCCAGTAAATCAGCCGGAAACGGGGGAGACAAGGGCTGCTGGAATCAATAGGAGGACTTGGAGCTGACAAACAGCATTGGCCTGGGTGGGTGTGGGGCAGATCTGTCTCGTGTTTGTGGAGTTTTTGGATTGGTGCTTTACTTTTTTTGGCTTTCGTTTTGTTTCTCAACAGTGAGGATCAAATTCAAGGTTTCATGCCTGCTAGGCAAGCCCTCTACTATTTGATTCATGCATCTGGATCAGTTTACTTTTACTTAGACTGACATTGAACTCAAGATCCTCCTACCTCTAGGATTACAGGTGTATGTCCTCAGGCCTGGCTTTATCTTGTTTTTAAGCAGCAGAGCACTTCTATACAGAGGGAGAATCTAGCAAATATAACCCTTAAAAGGCAAACTAAGCTGGGCACCAATGGCTTAATGCCTCATCCTAGCTACTCAGCAGGCTGAGATGAGATCTGAGGGTTGAGGTTCAAAGCCAGCCTGGGCAGTAAAGTCCATGAGACGCTTATCTCTAATGAACCAGTAAAAAAGCCAGAAGTGGAGATGTGGCTCTAATGATAGAGCATGAGCAAGTGACAGCACCCAGGCCCTGAGTTCAACCCCAAGCACCACTCTCTCTCTCTCTCTCTCCAGGTCACAAGTGAGAATGAAGAGCTAATCTACTAATCTAACAACAAAGAATGTAGGGTAAGAATTGGATTATTTAGAGGCAGTAAATGACCTTTGCATGACAGGTACTGTGAGCAACTCTCCAGGTCACAATTGAAGTCAGTTACAAGTGTCCACCAGGCACAGACTCTCTCCTAATTAAAAATAAAGCAAAACAAAGTAATGCTAAACATCTGAGGTTGAGAAACCTATCCAGATCATTCACTTGGGATTACAAATTGAGTTGTGTTTACCTAAAATCTGAACGTTGAAGTCTTAACCCCCAGTACCTCAGAGCTGGACAACATTAGACGTAGGGTTGCTGCAGATGTACGTAGAAGGGTGAGCTGGTCCTGGAGCAGGGCAGGCCCTAGCCCAGCAGTACTATATCTCTACAAGTGGAGAGCATGGACTCAGAGCTGGATATGCACACAGAGCGAATGCTTGGAGATGAGTGCAGAGATCAATGCATCTGCAAGCTGAGGTTCACCAGTGTCTCCCGCACAGCCCTCTGGGAAAACCAACCCTGCTGACACTTCAGTCCTGCTCATACAGCCTCTCAGGCACAAGGCACTCAATGTCTGCTGCTGAGACCACCCGGTTGATGGCAGTGGATAACAAACCCAGGGGGGCTCCCACATCCATCTTCAGACCACAAGAACAAAGTAGGGATGGCACCAGCCTTCTGAGCAGGGAGATCAGTGCCCCCAACGCAGAAGATGTCTTGGAGGGATTTAGAGGATGTGCTGAGAAGGAGAGCAGCCATGTTAGGCTCCCTTCTTAAGCTCTATTCTTGGTACTTTTTATTTTATTTTTTTGGGGGGGTCAGTCATGGGTCTTGAACTCTGGGCCTGGGCACTGTCCCTCAGCTCTTCAGCTCAAGGCAAGCACTCTACCACTTGAGCCACAGCGCCCCTTCTGGTTTTCTGGTGGTTAATTGGAGATAAGAGTCTCACGGATGTTCCTGCCCAGGGTGGCTTTGAACTACAATCCTCAGATCTCAGCCTCCTGAGTTGCTAGGATTATAGGCGTGAGCCACCGGCTCCTGGCTCTTAGTACTTCTGTCTTCCCGCTCATGGCAGCAGGAAGAGGCAGGGAAAGATGCACAGTGGCTGTCAAAGATCCAAGCCAGATGCCGAGGAGCAGGGTGGATGAGCCCGTAGCGTCTTTTAAACACAGTGCTATACTCTGGGCAGTTTTTGGACAAACAGATATTTGCGGGTATGGCTTTGCCCTTGTATTCCAGAAGCTTTTTTTTCCTTTCAAAGGCTGGTACCACATTTCAACTTAGGCTCATTCTTTTGTTTAATAGTAGGCTTCCTGGAGACAGAGACTTAGGATATTGTTGCTTTTTTTTGCCAGGTAAATATTTGAAAGCCTGTCCTGGTAGAAGGATTACTAATTGGGAAGGCAAATAAAGTGATGGATAACATTATTTTACAAATCAAAATAAACTTCAGAGGGCTAGAGGCACCAGAAAAAGATCTGCTCATCAAATATGGAATGCGTGTGTGAGAAAGTTAAGATCTTTGCTTCATGGATAATCTTGGATCATTCATGTGAAGATACTTCAAGTCAGAATACACAGGGAAGTCGCCAAGCAAGGTGACAATGTTAGAACAGAAGAAAACTATTTTCTTTTCCTTTGGTGATACTGGAGTTTGAACCCAGGGCCTCATACTTGCTAGGCAAGGACTCTACTAGTTGAACCACACCTCTAGCTCTTTTTGCTTTTAGGTTACTTTTTAGATACAGTCTTACACTTTTTTTTGGGCCAGCCTTGTGTTGCAATTCTCCTACCTGTGTGTCCCATGTAGTTAGCGTTACAGGCAACTTCCACTATGCCTGGCTTGTTTGTTGTAACATGGTTCTTGCTTTGGTGCTGAGTTGCCATTGAACTATGATCCTCTTGATCTCTGCTCCTGAGTTGTTAGGAGTGTATTCATGAGCCATCGTGCCTGCCACTATTATTGAATTTGTTCTACCCTGTTCTTATCTGGCAGATAGGAAGACACTCAAGATGTAGATGGCTATTGTTATGCGCAGCTCATTTGGCAAAAACAAGCCGTTCACAACATGGCCTCAAATCATCCTTGAGAGCAGAATATTTTATGGGAGAAAAGGGTGAAGATAGTAGATGAGCAGATGTTTTCATCTCTGAATTCCAGGTAGAATTGCCCACTGGGAGAGAGACTCTCACTGCACACGGTACTTTCTGAACTTGAGTATGTGAATATAGACTCACTAAAAAAGCATATGCAATTGAAAGTGGTTTTTTTTTTGTGTCAGCATATTAAAAATGCACCATTGGTTGTTGTCTCTAAATTCTCCCCTTCAGTTCCTTTCCTACCCAGACTCCCTTTTATTTTTTACCATTCACATGCCCAGGGGACCTCCACTTTTCAGTCTGGATGGAAGGATGTGAGGCTCCAACTGCTCTGGTACAATCATTTGTTGAACACATGCCAAGGGCTGTATCCTAATTAAGTGGCATGATGAATAGGCGAGGTGAGGTGCAGCCGATGTCTGTGCTGGTTATGGAAGCACATTAGACCTGATGTTGCAAGGGAGTAGAACTTGGAAGGATCACATGACCACAGGGTTAATACCCGTGCTCAACATCCCTACAAGAAAACATGAAATGGCCACGGAACTGGAACCACGTTAGGGTAAGGACCCTTAGAGTGCTGCCGGCCACATAGCTGCCTGAATGACCGGGGCCTCCAGTTCCAGTTCCTGTCACCTGGGGCACAGAAGTTGCATGTGCCCCAAGTCAGTTAGAATCCTCCAGAGTTTCCTCCCTGGAATTAAATGATTCCTTTCCTTTTGGGATGTACAACATGAAAGATAATGGCCCTCTGAATGACTGGCTGCTAGATTCTGAGTTCATGGAAGAAACTAGCGTAAGATAATGAAATGGGGGTGTTTGGAAGATGGAGAGGGACAAAGATGCAATTCTGAGTCCTGAGGTTCAACCATCCCAATTGCCCTGGGAGGATGTAAAAGCTGGGACGAATGCCCCCTTCGAGCCAGGCACTGGTGCTCACTCCTGTAATTCTAGCTACGATGTAATCCTAGGAAGCTGAGATATGAGGATTGCATTTTGAAGTCAGCCTGGGCAGGAAAGTCCATGAGACTTATTTCCAATTAAACACACACACACACACACACACACACACACACACACGGAGCTGTGGTTCAAGTGGTAGAGTGCTAGCCTTGAGCACACACACACAAAGACTCAGGGACAATGGCTAGGCCATGAGTTCAAGATCCTGAAAGAACCAGTACCAAAAAAACAAAACAAAAAGCCCAACCCTCTGGTGCCTAATCAGTTTAGGGTCAGATTTCTGTTTTATCACACAAATAATTCTGATAGCCCTGACTATAGCAATGATTGGGAATGGTTATGTAGATGCAAATGCATGACAACATTGTTGTTAGGGTTAAGGCTGATCCAGAGCTACTTGAATTGGAATGTATAGTTCTAAGCATACGCCAGCATCCTCATAAAGACAATCCAGAAGTGGACCAGAACTGCCTCAGTGAGCATGCTTGCTATGAGGATGTGGCCTAAAGGTATGCAAAAGCCCTTGAACTTGTTAGGATGGTGTTCTTGCTATCTATGCAGACCAGGGTCCTGGTACAAAGCCAAGATGTGCATGCCTGAGACATTGCTGCTGGAAGCCTTAAACCCATCATTAGCAGTGTCTAATAAAGAAGAATATTTGTATTAATAGAAAGATTCCACCAGGTGCTGGTGGCTCACTCTTGTAATCCTAGCTACTCAGCAGGCTGAGATGCAAGGACTGATTCAAAGCCAGCCTGGGGAGAAAAGTTCACGAGAACTCTTATCTCCAATAAACTACTCAGAAAAAGGTGGAAGTGGCACTGTCTCAAGTAGTAGAGCACTAGCCTTGAGCAAAAAGAAGCTCAGGGATAGCAGCTAGGCCCCCAAGTTAAGGCAGGGAAGAAAGAGAAGAAAGAGAAGAAGAAAGAAGGAAAGAAAGAAAGAAAGAAAGAAAGAAAGAAAGAAAGAAAGAAAGAAAGAAAGAAAGAAAAGAAAGAAAGAAAGAAAGAAAGAAAGAAAGAAAGAAAGAAAGAAAGAAAGAAAGAAAGAAAAGGGAGGGAGAGAGGGAGGGAGGGAGGGAGGGAGGGAAGGAGGAAGGAAGGAAGGAAGGAAGGAAGGAAGGTACTAATTAGAGAATGCGACTGGAACACATGTCTGTGTGAGAGTGTGATCATCTAAACACCACTGCCAGTTGCCAAGAAGAGAAGGAAATATGGTCTGATCTTTGTGAGCTGACACCAACTGCGAAGGAGGTAGCTTTTCCTTCAGGGTACGGGGGAGTGGGGGGTGCGAGGAGGGTTCTTGTTGGGTCTGCTGGGCTGAGTCACTCACTGGTGAAAAGCTGTGTCTGTGACACACTGCCACTTAGGTGGGAGTAGGCAGAGGGCCAAGGGCCCCAGGGACACTTGGCTTGTTAGCACCTGCTGTTGAAAATCAGGAGACAATCTGCCAGGTGGCTTGGGACCATCTTCAGGACTCCCTGGGATCCTGTTCAGTTTGTACAAACACACAGCCCTGATGCACAGGCACTTCTGGCAAAAACATATTTTGGCAAATGCAAAAATCACTAATAAAATTAAGTCACATTCTGCTTAGCATCTGTTCCAGGACCAATTTTTCAGCCTCCCAGTAACTTGGCACTTGAGCTTGTTCTCAGCCTTTAGTCTTGAAGCCTCTGTGGGAGTCAGACAGGAAATGTTACAGCTCATCACTTCCCCTGTGATGGAAGCCAGCCCCCCAACCTTTCCCTCCCACTACCCCCCCCCATAAATCATTGTAAGGAGGTTTTGAATTGATTAACACTTTTTGTGTAGCAAGTGACAGAAGTCCTGTTTTATCCAGCTTAACCCAAAAGTAAAAAAAAAAAAAAAAAAATTTGTCAGTTGTGGGGCTTGAACTCAGGGCCCGAGCGCTGTCCCTCAGCTTTTGTGCTCAAGGCTAGTGCTCTACTACTTGAGACACAGTGTCACTTCTGGCTTTTTTTTTTTTTTTTAGTTGTTTATTGGAGATAAGAGTCTCATGAACTTTTCTGCCTGGGCTGGCTTAGAACCCTAATCCTCAGATCTCAGCCTCCTGAGGAGCTTGGATTACAGGTATGTGCTACCTAACCGGACTTCAGAAATAAACTTTATTCTGAGTCCTCAGACCTGGGGGTCCCATGGAACCCAGGGCAGGAATGAACTTAGGCCAGAAACCAAAGGAACATGGACCTCATCTGTGATGGGGACCCATGACTCTTGTCTTTCCATGCACTCATCCCTTCAAGACTTTCTCTTCCTCTTTCTACAAACATGTTGTCTCTTCTTGTCTGGCTGGTATAGGAAACATGAAGGCAAGTAGTCTCAGCCATCAAGACAAAGACTGCAGGAAAGACTGAGTATGAAAGGGGAGGCAGAATGCCCGGTCCCGGGAAGCTGTGAGAACCGTTGGTGATAGATATTGTAGCTGAGATCAGGATCAATGGAGACATGGTGACTTCTGCCAAGGAGGGGAGGGGTCAGTTCCTAAAGAGAGCAGCAAGGAGGAATGCAGTCCCATGGATGTCTACTATTCTGCCTGTCTGGCCACCAGCCCAGTCCCTAACCTCTCCATTGAGGTTGCATTTGCTGATGAACTGCTCTTCCTGGGGCCCTTCCTCTTTGTGTGACTCTTCGGCTCACGAAGTTCTCTGCTCCTCCTGATTCGTCAGCCAGGTCCTAGAGGACCTGGTGTCTTTGGATGTAAAGGCCTTTAGTATATGAACTTCTGTTCCCCAGCTGCTCCACACCTCTAAAAACCAGGAACTCATGCTTCTACACACACACACACAAAATCCTGTTCTATTTTCCAACTGTGCATTGTTAAATCCCTCTTTCCTCTTTCATTTATAGCTCCTGGTTCTTCCTACGGGAGCCTAAAGTCTACCATCTTCTCCAAATAGGGTAAGAGTTGTAATTCCAGCCCTGTTGCCACACCCTAGGTGTCCTCAACCTCAATAGCTCCCACTTTTATTTTTCCTCATCCATTTCTCTTGTGCTACTGCATTCCAATCAGCACTCTCCATTCTCAGAGCTCTTTCTCTGATGGCCTGTAGTCTGTCAAGGATCCTCTTAAAAACTTCTGACCATAGCTGAGCGCTGGTGGCTCACGCCTGTAATCCTAGCGACTCAGAAAGCTGAGATCTGAGGATTGTGGTTCAAAGCCAGCCCAGGCAGCAAAGTCCGTGAGACTCTTATCTCCAATAAACCACTCAGAAAACCAGAACTGGCTCTGTGGTTCAAGTGGTAGAGCACTGGCCATGAGTTGAAGAGCTTAGGGACAGCGCCCAGGCCCAGAGTTCAAGCCCCATGACAAACAAACAAAACAAACAAACAAAAACAACTTCTGACCATTACTTGCTCTAGGGGAACCATGGTAGCCTACAAAAACCCAGGCTCATGACTGCAGACTCTTACAATTTCCACTCGTTGCTCTTAGTCTGGACTCCATTCATGGCTTTATCTTCGTGGATGGAATTAGTGTCTTTTTGAGAGGGTTTGAGTGTCTGATGTCCCCTTGTGTCCCTGTGCTATGTGAGGGCACATCTTGGACTTCTCAGTCTCTACAGCCAATTACCTAGCTCCATCTTCTTGGCCACGCCTCTGGAGGGGAGTGAAGCTTCTGTGAGAGGCCCTGAGTTCAAAACTCTAGTTCTAAAAAAAAGATTAAAAAGATGAATAATTCCAGGATGGAAGTATGTCATCTAGACCTCTGAATGTCATCAGCCTGGCCATTTTCTCCTGAGCCACTGTGATGTAGGTAAGAGATGGGCTTAGTAAGTTAGCCAAAGAAGGTTGACAAAACAGAGGAGGGGGGGGTGCAATAAAAGAGCCTAGGGTTTCTGTGAGACCACTAATGACACATGCAGATAGGAAGGCTGGAAGACAGTGACTCACCCAGCCTCACTGGAGAAGAAAGGCCGCATCTGAAGATCAGATGGGACAAGTTGCACTTCAAAGGATGCTGGAGTGGTAGTAAGACAGAGCAGAGGGAAAAGAAGATGGAAAAGCTGCCCCCAAAAGTCACAGCACACTGCTTTGAACTCAGTGGCCAGCTGGGGGAGAAAGGGAGAGGAAAGGAGAGCTTTAAAATTATCTTGAATTGGCCAAGATTCATACCTGAAAGTGATTGCATTCTGTGGCTTCTAAGCAGGCAGAAGAGGTCTTTAAGATAGTTTTCCAAAGTAATAGAAAATAGAGTTAACATTTTTGTTGTCCAGAGGCGAGAGAACAACTGTGTCTCTACTGATGAGGAAACCGAGGCTCAAAGAATAAGAGAAGTGGCTCAAAGTGACTCGACTCTGGGTGGACATGACTATGAGGACAGCCTAGATGTCTTGTATCTTGTTCCAAGTGCTCAGAGTCACAAAGTGTGGCCTTCTTCTATCAGCTGCATGTAGAAAGTATACATCACCCGTCAGAAAATGCCTTCATATAGAAAAAGCGTAGTACTTTAAATAACTAATGTTCTGCTTAGCAAAATGAATGCGAGAGAGTGGAAACATTTTTGAGGGGACAAGAGGAGACATACAATCGAGGGAGGAAGGGTGAACAAATGCAGCCATTATATTCAATGTACATTAGGTAAAAACTGAATTATGTTAACCTTCAGGATGAGAAGAGAAAGTAGGGGAGAATGAAGGAAGGGGTGACATTGAACAAGAAGCATTGTACTCACAACCTGACTTTTGGAATTGTAACCTCTTTGTACTACTTAATAATAAAAAACAAGAAAAAGAAAAAAGCAGCACAACATATACTACTTAAAACTTCGATGCCAATTTTTTGGACCTTTGATTGTTTCATGACAGTCAAGTAGCTTGGAATATAAAATCAAAATAAGTATACTTATCTTTTTGTTAATGAATGTTATATTCCTCTTTATCCATACCTTTCTATTTCTTACTTTTTTCCTTTGTAGTACTGCAGTTTGGACTCGGTCTGGCGCTTGCTAGCCAGGCACTATACCACTTGAGTCATGCTCACAGCTTTTTCTCTTTGGCTTGTTTTTCAGATTGATTATTATGAGAGGCCTGAAGCCTTGGATAGTGGATCTACTTCTGCAATCCTGAGTAGCTAGGATTCTAGGTGGGATTCACCATGCCTGGTCTTATGGATGCTTTTCTAAGCTTAAAACTCATTGTGGCTGGTTGTAGCAATTGCAAGGATAATGGAGGTAATGAAAACACTCAATTGGGACACAAGAGGATGGTAGTTTGAGAAATGGCTTATTTGTCGGCAGGGGTGGCGGGGGAGACAACAATAGAACAGCCCACAGAGTGGAGGAAGGATTGCAGAGGAAGGAGAGACAGCCCAAATGTTTCCTTCAATTGCAACATCCCTGGGTAAGGGTACAGATCTTCTGAAATGTATCATTGCATAGCCACTGAAGATGGAGAAGGCAGGGAATGACTCAGAAGTAGTGTCTGGCATTATTAGCCAGGTGTCTGTGACTCAGATCTGGGATGACATGACTCTGTCCTCCCCAGACAGCTCCAGTGTTTCTGCTGGGGTATTTAAAGTCATAGCCATTCATGAGATGTCTTCCTGTTTGTGATCCATTAAAGAGTGAGACCTCCCTCCCTCTCTCCATCAGATGAGCAGACCAGGATCTTTGGGTTCCACAGTCCCTGTGTCTTGGAGCTTTTGCTAAATTTGACTGCCCTCAGCCTGTGAGCAGTGATGTGAACCTGAGAACTGAAGCCAAGTCCCCTTGAAGCTTTGTCTGCTCTGGTACTCTGGCAATTTCAAAGGATTGAAAAAAACTAAGGATATAGCAGACCACAGTGGGTTGGAATTTGGCAGAGTCAGACTCAAGTTCTGGCTCTGTTATCTCTTATCTCTGTAACATTGGATCAAGTGTTTATCAGCTGTGAGCATTATTTCTCATTTTAAACTGATAATAAATGTAAGGATGCACGTAAGTGCCTAATTAACATGTAAACAACTTTAGCTGGCATTACCCCCCAAACATTTGTTCAACCTATTCAGAAAGGCCACATTGAGGTACTAAGGAATTCTACAGCACAGTGCACACCTTTGATGATAACCTACCCCATTCACATGTTACTTGTGTGGTAATCACGTCTTCACAGTTACAGCTTCAACTAGATCTCACAACTGATAATTTATTTATTTATTTATTTATTTTTTGGGTCCGGTTGTGAGGCCTGAACTCTGAGCCTGGGCGCTGTCCCTCAGCTCTTCAGCTCAAGGCTAGCGCTCTACCACTTGAGCCACAGCGCCACTTCGGCTTTTTTCTTTTTGCTTATGTGGTGCTGAGGAATTGAACCCAGGGCCTCATGCATGCAAGGCAAGCGCTCTACCACTGAGCCACCTTCCCAGCCCCACAACTGATAATTTAGTAAATAAGAGTGACCCAACTGTTATGCAAGAGATTTCTTAAATTTTTATTTCTATTGTCTCACTTGAGAGGAGGAGAGGATTCTGGGAATTATTAAGAGAGGGTATGTCATGTCAGCTTATACTTATGGAATTTCATAAGGAAAGCTCATGTTTATTTCTCTATGGGAAAATGAAATATGTACTACATTTTGGTATAAACTATATAATAAATTAAACACCATAAGAACCTAGGCAAATAGAGGAGTGCTTTATTTATTTACATTAGTTGTATAAGGTGTTCCAGCGTATGCGTACACTGTACTTTGAACACATTTACCTATTCTCTCATACTCTTTTAACTTTCCCTTTAACAGGCATTAGTTAATAGGTTCATTAGTCTATCTTTGTGTGTGTGTGGGTGCGCATGCGTGCAAGTGTGTGTGTGTGTGTGTGTGTGTGTGTGTGCGTGCACGTATGTGTGTGCTTTGATCCTGTTCACTTCCTAGTGCTTTCTCCTCCACATCTGATAGTCCCTGTTTTATGCCATTTCCATCATTATTACTATTATTGGTCTAGATTCCACATAAATGACTGAAAATGTGTGTGTGTGTGTGTGTGTTTGTGAGTGTGTGTTGGTCCTGGGGCTTGAACCCAAAGGTCCTAGGTGATGTCTCTGAGCTTTTTTGTGTAAGGAGCCACAGCTCCATTTCTGGCTTTTTTTTTTTTTTGTAGTTAATTGAAGATAAGAGTCTCATGGACTTTCCTGCCTAGACTGGCTTCAAACTTCAATCCTCAGATCTCTGTCTGCTGAGTAGCTAGGATTATAGGTATGAGTCAACAGCACCTGGCTATATTTGGCTTTTTTGAGCTTGATTTATTTCACTCAGTATACTGCTTTTCAGTTTTATTCACTTTCTTGCAAATGATATTATTTTATTCTTTTTTAAAAATTAAAAAAGTTGATTATAAAGGTGATGTATGGAGGAGTTTAAATTTATTCTTAATGATTCTGTTGTGTATACATACCCCATTTTCTTTATCTATTTATTGGCTGTTGGGCACCATGGCCAATTCCAAAGTGTGGCTATTATGAATAGTGCTGTGATGAACAATGTTGTACATTCCTTTGCATTTAAGCTCACGAGCACATAGCAAGAATGTTTGATTTCTAACTCTAGCTAAACTAAATCTCCTCAGATAGTAGTATTAAGGCCAGGATTCAAAAGTACTTGAATTTTGCTGTGTCTTTGAAGAGAATAGGCCACAATAGTGAAGAGTCTGCATTTGACAGCATAGCACAACTGGAATGGGAAAAGGAAGAGTTAGGAACCGAGAACAGAGCCAGAGGGAGGATGAGCTCTCAGTCAGGGTAAAGACATAGTTGACTTTCTTTGTAAGAACAAATCAAGATGGCACAAGAGGCAGCCCAGGAGTGACAGAAATTAGCCCAAGAGGATTCTCTGACTTTGCATCTGCCAGAAATCCTAGTGCTTAGAATAGGCCAGGTGCCTAGTAGGTGTTCCATAAAGATTTGTGAATAAACGAACACAATAAAGCATACGTGAGCCAATGAATCAAAGGTGATTTAGAATGAGGAGTGAGGTCATCTAAGGCTGAGAACTTTGCAGTTTTAGTTTCATTCCAGGCTCTGGCCTGTCATTAAGCTTTTCTGGGCAATTTCCTTCCCCGTGTATAAAATTAGCTGGTTATTCATTCATGAAATTACTGTCATTTTGCTCACGACGATTCACAGATGCTCCTTTGCATTCAAATCTTACTCTTCTTTTTTTCCCCAGAGCGGGGTACACAGCCGTTTCAAAACTCCCGCCTCTTCTAAGCCCCGCCCACGCGGTGTGCCGACCTCTAGGCCCCGCCCTGATTCTGCACTACTAGCCCCCGAGGCAGAAGCCCCGCCTTCCCCTGCTGCAGTCATCCAATGGCCGAGATACACGGCTAGGTGACTGCTAGAGAGCTTTAGGTGTCTTCTTGGCGCCTGACCAGCGACTTGAGAATTCCATTCCTCTTGACTAGTCACTTCTCGAGTTACCCCTGAGACACGCGGGATCACACACTGGCCCGCTTTCTCTCCGAAGGGTCGAACAAGGCTTCTGAGCTCCTTGGCATCCCTCCCTAGGAGCCCAGGGTCCTCACTGGCCGAGGCGCTCAGCCCGCGGCATTCTGGGAGTGGTAGTTTTTCCTCTTCCTCGATTCCTTCAGGGCTAATCAGTGGCTAAGATCACAGGACTACGATTCCCAGAAGGTCAAGCGACTCGCCAATCACGTGGCTCGCAGGGACGCGGGCCGGTGGGCTGTGCCTGCCGGTGTTCGGCTACTGTCTGGGTGACACGGGGAGCCGGCGGGCTGCCGCGGCCCCCACAGATCTCCGCCATGGTTCGTGCGGGTGCCGTGGGCGCGCATCTCCCCGCTTCCGGCTTGGACATCTTCGGGGACCTGAGGAAGATGAACAAACGCCAGGTAACGGAGGCCTGGATGGCGGGGGCGGGGCGCGGCGGGGGCCCGGGGCCCGCTGGGGCTCCCCGGGCAGGGCTCGGGCAGCTCCGGGTCCTCCCCGAGGCGCCCCGGAGGCACCGGGTTCAGATCCTCTCAGGTGTGTGTGTACGCTTCCTAGCGCTGACAGGAACGGCGAGGAGGCGGCTGGCGCTGGAGGGACTGGGCGTAGAGACCCTGCGCGGCGGGGGTCGTTCGCCGGGGACGGCGGGCGGTGAGGACCGCTGTCAGCGCGCGCTGGAGGGGCCTGCACCCCAGGGCCGCCCCCTTCCCGAGCCCCGGCGGCGCAGCCCAGGCCCGACGGCGTCCCGAGGGCAGGGGCGGAGGCCGCCCGACCGGAGAACTTTCCGACCGTCGGGGGAACTGTCCAGTGCTGCTAAAGCAGCCGCTTTCCACCTGGGAACAGGTTTCTCCAGGGCGTCCTTTGGCTCCTCCAGAGTGCGTCTTGTGTCCAGAGAAATCCTTGGCGGTACTCAATCTTCGTGGACCGAACCAGTGTCCTGGAAAGGGGTTCCAGAAGTCTTCTGTAACTTTAGCTGCACCATACATACGGAAGGCAGTTAGGGGGTGTGTATGGGGGGGGGGGAGGGCTGTCTTTGGGGAGCTGGGATTGATTTCTCTCTCTTCATTGAGAGTCTTGTCCTTTTCCCTTCGTGGTTTTTGGCTACCGTCACTGCCTTTGGGCCTTGCTTTACTCTTTAAGAGAGAAGAGAGACTGGAAACTAACTCAGCCAGGAAAAAAGTGATTGCTCAAACTTCTGGAAAGACAATTTCGTGAGACCTGTTGTGCCCAAATATAGTGATGGATTCTATTACTGTTACTACTGATAACACATGGTGGTAAGAAAAATGAGATTTTTCTAGAAGGTGGTATTGATTGTCTTTGAAAATGGTGTTAGTTCTCTTGATTTTGTTGGCAGAGTGGCACACATGACAGGGCCCAAGTACTCCTTCCTGCTTGCATGTCTTCTGTCCAGTTCTCTTCCCTCTTCCTTTCTCTCTCTCTCCCTCTCTGCCTCCCTGCTTCTCTCCTTTCCTTCCCTCCCCCCTCTCCTTCCTTCCTTCCTTCCTTCCTGCCTTCCTTCCTCTCTTTCTTTCTTTCTTTCTTACTTTCTTTGTCTTCTGTCTTCCTCTTCCTGTCTTCTCCCCTCCTCCTTTTCCTTTCCTTCTCTCCTTTTTTTCCTTTCCTTTCTCCTTCCCTCTTTTTCTACCTCTAGAATTTCAGATAATTGCAGCTGCTCAGGAGAGTTTGCCGACTTGGATGCCATGCATGGTGGGTAGGATCTGATTGTGTCTAGCTATGTTTCACTGACAGCTCCTGGGGCTTCTGTGATGAAGAGTTGTCACTAGCTTAACACACCAACAGCTAATGTAAGGAAGGTTGATGCTGTTTTTTGATGGTCTCCCAGAATCTCCACAAGGAGCGCTTTCTTCTAAAATCTAGATTACGGCTAGATTTTGGAAATGCTTAGTACTGATGATTAATGAGTAGATTGTCACAGAAGGCCTTATGATGAGTGTATCTCTCGCTAACTCAGTTTGCCTTTTAGAAGACTTGGGTGTTCCCACTTTCAGTGTTAGGCCTGCCAGTAGCTGGTTGCATTGCTCGTTTTGCCAGTCTTCTAATTAAAATCCAGAAGTTCAAGTCTACTGCTTTTTGCTGCTTTTCCTTTAAAGTTTCATTTTTTGCTTGTTTATCTTTTTCCCTTCCAAACAGCATCCCATGACATCTTTCAGGTCTGTATGCTCACCATTCTTAGAAGCAGGGCCTCCTTTCCCTTCTGTCCCTGTTTACTGTTAAGTAAGGGCTACATGCAGGACAAGAGTTCTTTGTTTCTCCAGTGAGGGTGACAGGAAGAAACACAGCCACTGGCATTTCTGTTGTTCTGTTGCCAGAATATCTGGCCTGCAGTGTTTGCTTAAAGCTCTTTGAAAGTGACTGTTTCATGTTGGGTTGATAGTAACTGAGCGTGGGCTTACCTGAAACTTTGTGTGGTGTTGTTAAATGCTGAATACATAAATTTGGTAGCCAATGATGAGCCACAAAATGTGGTGAAACAGGGTGTGACACATTTTAGATCCGGGTCAGCTTGTCAGTAGTTTGGTTAAAATTAGGTGTCTAGATTCCTGGATGTCCAATTTAGAACCATTGATACCTTAAAGGCAGGGAGCTGGAAGTGTGATCTGCAGTTTTCCGTTAAAGTGTTAGGTTTTGGTGTAATTGCTAGTTTCCTGAGTAGATAGATGTCCTGATGAAAGGAAGTGGTTTTTGTTTTTAAATAGGATAGCAGATTTTTATTATTTTGATGATATCCAACACATAGCACTTACAGTGCATTGGATGAGATTCCACGCATTTTAAATTTACTAATGCCTCAAATTGTTAATTCTCACATCCCTACAAGGTCATTGCAATGACTTTCATTTTATAGATTAGGAATCTGAGCCATAAAGAGAGTAAACTATTTGCCAAGGTTCCATAGCCAGGAGAAATCCAAGCAGGGCCTGTCATCCCAGCTATTTGAGAGACAGAAGTAGGAGGATTATGATGTGAGCAACAAGTATGATACTCCATCTGAAACTATACTAAAGCTAGAAGGCTGTAGGCGTGGCTCAAGTGGTGGAGCCGAAGACCAGAGTTTAAACCGCAGTACTGCTACCAAAACAAACAACAACCATAGGCAGATAGCATACTCCTCTCCACCCAACACCTGGCTCTCCCCACACTGCCACAAAAGCTGGTGTGAATATCAGTTGTGCATGTTCAGAATTTTTTTTTTATTGTGAAAATACTGTACAGAGGGGTTACAATTACATGGGCAAGATAATGAGTACATTTCTTATCAAGCATTGTAGCCTCCTCCTTTGTTTCCCCTTCCCATCCCTTCCCATCCCCCCCACCCAATGCTCCCCCCACAAAGTTTGTAAAGTTCATTTTCGACATAACGACTTGTACATCTCATTGTTGCAATGGGTCCACCTGTATCCCTATTTAAACGATTTGTTTTTCCCCTTCCCCTCCACAAATTATACCAACATCAAATACAGTGAAAGCAGGGGTTATACTTTGGGGGAGGGACATACAAAGCAACAAAGAAATAATCTTATAAATGTGTTAGAAACAATCGCATGAAAGAAAAAAAAAACATTTGAATACATATCTTAGGGTTCATTTCCCTAACATCAACTTATCTGACCTTTTCTGCTGAGTCAAGCATGATCAGAATTTATCTGCGCCATTCACCTTCGTTTTTAACTGATTGGGGAAGAATGACATGCATAACCTGATAGAAGAAAGCCGAGTTCTTATTTTAAAAAGAAGGAACACCTGGAATGCTTAGAGATATACAGTCCTTCCAGTGGATTTACATTCACACAAAACTGGAGGCAGAGCCGGAACTGCTTTCTATTTTGTACTTTTCTAAGCTCCTGACACTTTTTGGATCATACTAAATACAACTCAGCCTTTTCAAAGGAATTGTCTTTATTTTAATTAAATTTATTTCTTCTCAGTGAATTTTTCGAGCACAGAAAATCGTAGTGTCAAATATGTTCCTTAACACAAAGGCATATTGTTAGATAAGTGGCAAGAGGCTGCTACTTTGAAAATACGATCTAAAACTGGAAATCTTTGTTTAAAATCATAGTGTGGGGCTTCCCCAGTCAGATCTGCAACTCACAAAGAAACTACACTTGCTTATCTGATGGGAGGGCTCTGAGGAAAGTGCACCCCAGCGAACACTTCTGCTTTAGGTTGATTGCACTTGCAAGGCTGTTTTTCTTTTTAAATTGTTTTATTGTAAAGATACTGTACAGAGGGGTTATAATTACATGAGTAAGGTATAAGTGCATTTCCTATCCAGCATTGTTAACCCCCTCCTTTGTTTTCCCCCTACTATTCCTTCTTCCTTCCCCACCTCCCCAACTCCTCCCCCCCACCAAGTTGCAAAGTTCATTTTCAACATAATGTCTTGTAAGTCTCATTGTTACAATGGGTCAAGCGGTGTCCTTGTTTCAGCATTTTGTTATTTCCCTTCTCCTCCCCAAATTAGAAAAATGTATATGCAAGATGCAGGACACCAGAATCAAATACAGTGACAACAGGGGTTATACCATGGTTATACATACAAAAGAAACAAAAAATCTGGAAAACAACTCCTTTTGTAATAGCCCCACAAAAAATAAAATACCCAAGAGTTAACTAAAGAAGTGAAGGACCTCTATGATGAAAACTTTAAAAATCTAAAAAAGGAAATTAAAGCAGAACTAAGGAAGTGGTAAAACCTCCCATGCTCCTGGATTGGGAGGATTAACATTGTGAAGATGGCAATTATCCAAAGGCTGTCTACAAATTCAATGCAATACCTATCAATATCCCAACCTCATTCTTCAATGAAATAGAAAAAGCAATCCAAAAATTCATATGAAACAATAAAAGACCCCACATAGCAAAAACAATCCTTATCAGACAGAACAATGCTGGGGGAATATCAATACCAAATTTCAAACTACTACAAAACAGCTTGGTACTGGCACAAGAACAGACTTGAGGACCAATGGAGTGGAACTGAAGACCCAGAAATGAGCCCACAGACCTGTTCCCACTTAATCTTTGGTAAGGGAGCTAAAAAATAGAATGGAAGAAAGATAGCCTCTTCAGTAAATGGTGCTGACAAAATTGGTTAAACACCTATTTTTTCTTTAGAAGCAGTAATTTCACACTATCTGCTTAGCACTCCAGTTTCCTTTTTGTGCTCTCCAGGGAATATAATGATAGTTTCATAATTTGCTAGTTAAAAATGGTGTGTGGCTTTAGTATTGAGTTAGATTTATTTTCCTGTTTTCTTTAATTGCACAAAACACCTTAACAGTTACTGCTAACAGTTACTGAATTAAAAAAAAAAAGTGCTCTCTCTCAGTTGTATCTTTCATGCTATCCTCAAAAGTACATATTTAAATATAGTGGTAATATTGGCAGAGACACTTTTTTTTGGGGGGGGGGGCAATCTTGGCGCTTGAACTCAAGGCCTGGCACTGTCCCTGAGCTTCTTTCTTTGCTCAAGGCTAGCACTCTGCCACATGAGCCACAGTGCCACTTCCGACTTTTTCTGTTTATGTGGTACTGAGGAATTGAACCCAGGGCTTCGTGCATGCAAGGCAAGCACTCTACCACTAAGCCCATTCCCAGCTGGCAGAGACACTTTTGAGCTTGCTTTTCCTACCTTCCATATAAGGATATATTTTCATGCCTTGTTGCTATTGAAAATGATTATTTTCATAGCCATAGACTGTTCTGTCAAATTGCATTTCTCTTAAACACTTTTCCCCATATGTGTTAGAATTAGTTTATGCTTGTCACAGGAATTTTAAAGAACAGAGAATAGTATAATGAAAAAATTCAATGACTCATAATTCTACTATCCTAAGATTACTCTTGGCCAAGTCTTGGAGCACACACATGCTTGTGCACACATATATACGTGCTCACACACACATATTTTGCTGAAGTCTGAGGTTTGTATTTTCCACCCAACCTGTTTTGAATGTTTTGTATTAAAATTCTTTGTGCATTGTTTGTGTGTGGGAGGTAATCTGCCATTTTCTAGTGGTCATTTCTCTCATTAGTCATTTATTTCCTTTTCTATATGATTAGCAATAAGACTGATTAATATTTGGGGGCTGTAATTCCCTATCTGCCTTTTCTGTAAGCTGAGTTCTGGAAGTAGGGCTCCAGGGTGAGGAGAAACGGCTTGATGGTAATGCCTGATTCCTTTCAGAACGGTTACATCACCTGCACCCTCCCTTCACAATACACCGTATCCTGACCATCTCCAAGACTAACGTAAAACCAAACAGAACCTTCCAATTTGCCAGGTCCCAGGGGATGGGAAGGACAGAGAGGCAGGTTTATTGATTCCAAATTTTAAATGTTTCCTTTGCTGCTGGTATTCTGCCTTTGAAAAATTATGAATTTGTTTTTTACTTCTTCTGTTAGGATTTTAGTGTTTTTCTTATAGTGGATTTGTTTGCAACAGTTACTATGTATTATAGATGTTTATTTTATTTCTGTTTACTTAGTACTTTGGCCAAACTTACATTGCATAGTGAAGATATAGTTCTGAGTAGGGCTGAATGAACCCCTAACTCCCCTTTGTGAAATTTACAGTCAAGTATGGAAGACACATTAAATAATTATATGTGCAGTTATCAAGGTGATGAGGGCTGTAACAGATGCAATGAGAATATATGATAGCTACAGCAAAGGTTAGCAAACGCCAGTGTTTCACCTGTTTTTGTGAATGAAGTTTAGGCACATATGGTCTATAACATGCCTGTTATTCGAGCTACTTGAGAAGTGGAGGCAAGATGATTTCAAATTCAAGGTCACCTGTGGCAAAGGTGGTGAGACCCTAACTAAAGCCAAAATAAAAACAAAAGAGCTGAAGGCATTGTTCAAATGGAGAATGCTTTCAAGGCCCATGGTTTATTCCTCAGTATGACAGAAAGGCAGGCAGACAGGCAAGGAGGGAGGGATGAAAAATAAAAGGGAAGGAAGGAAGGAAGAAACAAAGGAAAGGAGGTTCTTAGATCACAGCTATGTTTCTTTTCATACATATTGCCTGTAATGGTAAAGTTAAGTGGTTTTGACAGACATTATGGGGCCTGCAAACCTAAAATATTTATGAGCTGGCCCTTTACACATGAAGTTAGCTGACTCTGGTCTAGCAGCTTGCGGGGAGCTTCCCTTGGACACAGATGTTTATAGCGAGACTTCTGAGTGTTAAGCATGTTAGTAGCTGGGGGAAGGTCCTGGGGTGGAAAACAGCAGGCACTGTGTAAGGCACTGACAGATAGCACAGGTCAACATGGCAGAACTTCACCCCTGACATGGGGGTGGGGATCCTATCAGATAAGGTGTTCTTGGAAGCTATACAAAGATTTGGTTTTCATCCTCAGCGGGGGAAGATGCAGTTGAAGGCCTTGACATGGGAGCATAGATGTAACAACACGTAGGGAGTATGGGATAACTGGGAAAGAGTACAGCGTGCAGGGGAGTCCCGTGGGAAGCTCACGAAGTGGCCAGATGGGACTCCGTGGGTGAGAGTGGTAGCAGCAGGAATAGGAAGAACTGAACACATTCTGGAAACATCTAGCTAGAGTGGATGGATGGAGGTGGCTCCACACATCTGAGTGAATAGAAATGTTCTATACTGAGCTGCCATCACTAGCACCGAGAGATCTTTGGAGATGAGTTCAGGCTGACATGCATTTGAATGGAAAGGTCCTGTGGGCAGTTGGCAATTTCAGTATGGTGAGTAGTTAGCACTATGGGGCTGATGCCAGCAGTTGAGGGTCTAGGTGGAGGAGGAGAGCTGGCAGGGGTACAGAGAAGAAAGTGGCCAGAGACTGGATTCTGCAGTTTCTAGTTGTGACAGATGTTTGTTTGAAGGAGAAGATACAAGAGGTAGAGGAGGAGCGAGGGGATGGATGGGAAGGACAGGCTGCGGAGCCACAGTCAGCCGCACTGTGCATCAGAATCTTCCTGGACACCAGCCCTTGCCCTCCACTGATTGGTTGGTGTGGGATGAAGACCAGGTCTGCTTCGCAGTGATTCTAGTGTGCAGTCAAGGTTGAGAGCATGTCATATGAAAGCAGTGGCCTCAAACTGTCGTTCCTGCCCAGGGCCTGCAGCATTGCCTGGGGATTGCTTAAAACCCAGTTCTCAGCCCCCTCCACAGGGGGTCCAGCACTGACAGCACTGCTGTAAAGGACAGGCTACACAATCTGACAGGAGAACCGCTCCAACCCCCCTGCCCATCCCTGTTGACCCTTCCCAAGTGTCTTCAGCTACAGTTCTGTGTATGTAGCCTATACATTTTTAAAACTACCCTTTGAGTGCGGCACCTGTGGCTCATGCCACAGGAGGCTGAAATCTGAGGATACTGGCTGGAAGCCAGCTCTGGCAGGAAAGTCTGTGAGACTTATCTCTAATTAAGCACCAACAGAGCCATAAGTGCAACTATGGCTCAAGTGGTAGAGTGCTAGCCTCGAGCAAATAACCTCAGCACGGCCAGGCTCTTAATTCAAGCTCCCGGATTGGCAGCAAAACAGAACAAGTTACCTTCTTCTGATGCATTTTAATTCATTATTAAATAGATGCATATTGTGTAATTATGTTGTGTAATGTGATATTTCAATTCCTGTCTACATTGAGTAATGACGAAATCAGAGTAATTATGTGTGTCACCTCAAATCTTTTCTTTATGGCTAAACTTTCAAAAATCTTTTGCAGTTAGTTTGAAATATATAATACTGTTCCATTGTATAATAGCATACCAGAACTTAATTGTATTCAGCCTTCAAAGAGAGTCCATACTGCCACATCTATTTCAGTTAAAATTATGTTTGAATATTTGAAGAAAAAGTATTTAGAGCTACGAGATTTGGGTTCTAGTTCCAAATTCACTTGGAAGTAGTACTCTGGAAATCTGGTAGGTAGCCAAGATGAGACCTAACTTACCTAATTTTGCTTTCTTGCAACACTACTAAGACTAGCAAGGAAATTTAAAATGAAGAGATTTATTCCACGATGGGTGGCTAGGCAGGAAACCAGGTCACCCAGATTCTAGGAGTTGAAAAACAGATGGAAGAATGAGAGCTGATGTGCCCCCCCCCACACCCCAAGAAAGCCAAGTGCTGAGTGGCCCCAAGAAGCTGAGGAGCACTGCTTCACTGTTTGCGCTGTGGAAACCTCAAAATCTTGAGAAGTGGCAGTAGCAGATGTCTCTGGAACGGACTGAGGCCATATTTACAGAGAAGCTCAGCATGGGTGATTCAGGTTGGGTGTGCAGTTTTTGGGGGGAGACCTGCACTCTTTGCATGACGCTGTATCTGAGGCTACACTAGAATGTGGGGCCTGGGCAGGACTTTGAAGACTGGAATTCATTAGGGCTCAGGGTGTCGGAAAATCCCAGAGTGGTTGGGAGGTCCTCCACATAAGCCTTGTGTGTTGCCATTTCTCCTTTTTCTCTCTGAAAGATGGTGGCATTTGGAAGGCTATTTTTCATGAATAAAAATGGAAATACTACCTAATTTTGTTCCTCTGTAAAATAGTTTCATGTCCTGAAATTTCCTTGTTCTTGTTTTCCTTTACTAGTGCAGCTCCAGCTTCAGGCTGGTGAGTATTCTGCCATGGGTTTTCACTTGCATCTGGCCTTTTCCCTTCCAGCTCTACTACCAGGTTTTAAACTTCGCCATGATCGTGTCTTCTGCACTCATGATATGGAAGGGGTTGATCGTGCTCACAGGCAGCGAGAGCCCGATCGTGGTGGTGTTGAGGTAGGTTCTGACGCCACCCTCATCCTGCCACTGCTGTCCTGAGTCCCAGGAGCCAGCGGGGTGCCTGCAGGGAGAGCCAGCCGGTGTGATAGCCGGGATTCAGGGCGCTAACTGGGTGAACTGTTTGAGCCTTCTTCATTAGCATCTGCTTTGCCAATGTTTCATTTTTTTCTAGCTTTTAATGAAAAGTGTTACCTTTTTTCAGTAGATATTTTAGAGCTTTGATCATTTTGATGCCAATGCACTTAGTCTTCTTAAAATGATGATTTAGCAGTATATTAAAGTGTGTAAACTGATTTTAAGCTTAACTCATGTGAAATGCTACTTGGCTTTCTTTGTACCCAATAGGCTGTGCCAAACTTCAGTGCTTTCTTCTTGCCTCTGAGATATGGGGAGGTTTTACCTCATGCAGCCCTGTTATCCTAGACCACAACAGTTTCCTAAGTACATCCTCATCCTCCTTATGTATCTCAGGACTTTCTTTCTCCCCCAGGTAGCATTTGGGGATCTCCCTGTTTGACTCAGTTTTCTTGTGTTTGAGTGCTAGGTCTGTTGTCCTACTAAGTGCACTGGTTTCTCTTTAACGAAAGCCTCCCAGTGCTCAGTGCTAGCCAGTCCAGCGGCCTGTCTCCTGGGTGCGTTCTGGATCTGCAGGGAAGCTGGCCCGTTGGAAAGGAAAGCCAGCTCCACGGGCCATGATCTCCTATACAGCACCCCTCAGCTTCAGTACCCAGATTCTTTCTCCTGGCTTCCTGTTAAACAATACATTGTTAGCTCATCCTTGCTTCTTGGCCCCTACCATACCCTAGTTCTAGGTTTTATTCTTTTCTCTCACATTAAAACAAACATGAACAAATAGAGAGCAAATCCTAGTTTCAAAATTTCAACTCCTAGTAGATTGCAGTTTATTTTAAATTTACCAAGGATTTTTGGCATGGGTTTGAACTGGTATCACAGATTACCATAGAGATTATCTATGGTCTCTCAAAACAAGTTAGTATTTTCAGCACTGGGCTTTTGTAGACTTATGTAGAATATGGCCATTCCTTGAATGAGTCTAGCAGTGTGCAATGGAAGAATTACCCTAGAGTATTAACCAGCTGTAAGAGCCTGAAGTTGTGAATGAACCATGGTAATGTTCATGGAAGGAAGACTTGTCTGAAAGTTAAAAATCGTCCCAGCTTTTACTTCAGAGCACACATTATTCTTGTTTTTATTTTTTTATTTTTCTTAAAGAACCCTTTCCATATGTGAACCCAACTAGAAACCATTTTCTCCCATATTCCACAATCCCTGGGGCAGGAAGGAAACTACATTGGCTTTATTTAGGGCTTCTGAGACTTCATACTGTTGGCAAAATCTTCCACTTTGACTGGTTGGTTTACTGTGATCACTGTTTGGGCCTCGGGCAACACCGATGGGGACTCTGTGCTTCTTTCTAGTGGCAGCATGGAGCCAGCCTTTCACAGGGGAGACCTGCTGTTCCTCACAAATTTCCGGGAAGACCCCATTAGAGCCGGCGAAATAGTTGTTTTTAAGGTTGAAGGACGGGACATTCCAATCGTTCACCGAGTCATCAAAGTCCACGAAAAGTAATGACACTTTATGTAGTTTACTTAATTTTGGTAGATGTTTTTGGTGGTTAATTAGAAACTATTAACGTATTGAACTATATTTACTCTTTGAGTGACTTTAGGCCAGCACCTAATTCATTCTGCAAATAGGAATGATACTGTTTTACTCTCAGTGACTCATAGGGTGATTGTGAGAATGAAGTCAAGCAGTGTTTACTGACACATGGTACAAACTTGAATGGCTACCCGAATTTAGGATGGGGTGAACTGCAGCTATTTGAAGACATCTCAAAGAAAATCAAAGCACGCTATACTGCCATTTTTTTGTTTGTTTTCTGAAGTGTAATAAAGCCAGCTACTATTCTCTGTCACTTTGACCAAAGTAACATTTTCAGAAGTAATACTGGCCTTAGGTAGATACACATTTATTTCCCCAATGTATCTTGTAATTTGCTCATGGCATATCCTGCCTATCAGCCCATAGCAGCATTTTGATGAATTATTAAGGTCTCAATATGGTCTGACTTGGAACCAAATCATTTACTTCTAGCCCTCAACAGAGAAAATTTCTAAATGAAAGAGTAAAATGCTACACTTACATAATTGATTATTCATTTACTTTTATGCAGTTTATGGTAGTGTTGTTACATGATTTATAGAATTAAATTTAGGGACTCTCTCTCTCTCTCTCTCTCTCTCTCTCTCCTTTCCCATCTCTCCTTCTCTTTCCCCTCTCCTTGTGTTGTTCAAATGGTATGTGATATCTATTTGTGACACCACAAAAGCGTTAGCATGCTTAGCTGTGATGGGACAGTACTTCCATCCGATGTACTTTCTAGGATGTTGGGGAGGTGAATATTATTTAAGTCCATTATAGGTATGTATGAAAATAGTGTGATGAAAACCTGTGAAAAAGAAGTGGGGAGGAGTTTAGAAAGAGTAATATAGACTTGGTGAATTTGATCAAAGAGCATTATGCACATGTTGTAAATATCACATGTTCTAAATATCTTATTGTACAATAGGAGTAATAGTTTCTGAAGATGAAAATGTGTTCAGAGTAAACGAAATGATTATCTGCTGTATTTTGCATGAATTATGAGATTGCCAGGATGTTTGTCCTCTTCATTTCTATTGCTGTGTCCGCTTGTTCTTTTTGACGTAGTCCACATCTTTGTGGGCTTCAAATGTTTTACCTCATGTAGACCTTCATAGCTCTATCACGGTGCAGTTTGTGTTTTGGAGCTAATGACTATCAGAATATCAGCTAAGGATGGTTAACATTAACCCCACATGGCTCCTTTTTAATACTAGTCTGGCACCATTTGTGATCCTTGTTTTCTGCAAATGGAATCTTGGTGAAGGGAAGCAGTGTGTTAGCACATTCTACGTTCATTTTGAGGAAAAGCTGGAGGACAGCTAAAAGCATAGAACATTTAAATTACCTTGTGTTTAAATCTGGTCAGGGACCAAGTTCATGTCTAAAGTGAATAGGACTATAGTCCTTATTAACAGGTTGATCCAGGAGGATGAAGAATGGTTACTTTGTTAAATGGCAAGTCCTTTGTACAACTTTTTAAAGAGAATAACAAAAAAAGTAAGACACACACATACATAAAAAGAATGATCGTTAATCAACCTCATGTCCTGACTCTGACCTATTGTGATCTGAAGGGAATGGCAGAAGTAAGTGTGGAAACACTCATTGTCAGCACACAGTGGTGTGTTATGATCTGGACTTGAGAGAATTGCTATTCATGTGATTGTGCCCACTGGCACTACCACCCCTGATTCCTGATTAAAAACAAGTTAGGTGCCAGTTTTTTCTTTAAGCAGACATGAATGAGAAGTGATTCTTCACCGTGTGTGCTGCAAGAGGATCATTGCCTTCCTGGTGTCTTTGTGCTTTGCCATGCTTTATGCTCTTAGCTTGTCAAGGTTACTTCAGTGCTTTTGCATTTTGAATCTTCAGAATTGTCATTAGATTTGTACTTCAGCTGAACAGTTATCTCTAAGCAATCCTCTTAGACCAAAGAAAGGCCAAGTATTCTTTGGTTGCTTTCTTAATACTCATGTCTTGACTGTAACATCTTGGATAAACTAATATTTTTCTAATGATGATGTGCTGAAAAAATATTTTTTACCATTGTTTTTCTTTCCAGAGATAATGGAGACATCAAATTCCTGACTAAAGGAGATAATAATGAAGTTGATGATAGAGGCTTGTACAAAGAAGGCCAGAACTGGCTGGAAAAGAAAGATGTTGTGGGAAGAGCGAGAGGGTGAGAATGAACTTTTTCATAAAAGGTTCTGAAACAGGAATCTACTTAGAAACAAAGATACTAGGCTTATAGGATAATGGAACTTATGTTATTTCAATTATGAATCCTCAGCAGTAGTCTTAAGTCATTCTAGTTTGTACTGTGAATACTAGTAAAGAAAATTCCAAACTTTCTAAGGATCTAAAATCTAGAACAGAACCTGAGTACATTATCCACTAATCTCTGTTTAAAAATAGAGATTAGTCATTTGTGGATTTTATTTTATTTTTATTTTAAAAAATTTTATTGTGAAAATACCATACAGAGGGGTTACAATTACATGGGCAAGATAATGAATACATTTCTTATCAAGCATTGTTGTCTCCTCCTTTGTTTCCCCTTCCCATCCCTTCCCATCTCCTAAAAGTTGTAAAGTTTGTTTTTGACATAACGTCTTGTACATCTCAGTGTTGCAGTGGGTCCACCTGTATCCCTATCTAAACGATTTGTTTTTTCCCTTCCCCTCCACAAATTATACCAACATCAAATACAGTGAAAACAGGGGTTATACCGTGGGGGAGGGACATACAAAGCAACAAAGAAATCATCTTATAAATATGTTAGAAACAATCACATGAAAGAAAACACATTTGAATACTTACCTTGGGGTCATTTCACCTATCAACTTATCTGACCTTTTCTGCTTGTCTCAGACATATACTAGTTATTGCAAATAAGGGAAATCATGGGACCTATGTTTCTTTGGGCCTGGCTTACTTCACTTAATATAATTTTTTCCAAGTCTTTCCATTTCCTAACAAATGGGGCAGTGTCATTCTTTCTGATGGAGGCATAGAATAAGAAATCTTCTGAAATGACTGTCACTTTAATGTTTTAGTGAATGTTCTAGATACTCAGTACCTAACAGTTGTGTGTGTGTGTTTATGTGTGTATGTGTGTGTATGTAGTACATAAATTTGCCTAGAAGAATTTGATCTTTTTAATCCAACAGGAAGTGAGAAATAGCTTTTTAGGTCAAATCTACACATTTATCTTTTTTTTTGGTCAGTTGTGGGGCTTGAACTCTGGGCCTGGGTGCTGTTCCTCAGCTCTTCAGCTCAAGGCGAGTGCTCTACCACTTGAGCCACAGTGCCACTTCCGGTTTTCTAGTGGTTTTATTGGAGATAAGAGTCTCACGGACTTTCCTGCCTCGGCTGGCTTTGAACCGTGATCCTCAGATCTCAGCCTCCTGAGTAGCTAGGATGACAGGCATGAGCCACCAGCGCCCAGCACATTTATCTTTCTGAATGATTAAATTTGTTCTAGTAATTATTCTATCTTTCATAACCAAGCATCGTTTGGATTTTTGTGGTAGACATTTAGTTTACTTCTTACAAACTTTTTTTTTTTTTTGGCCACTCCTGGGGCTTGAACTCAGGGCCTGGGCACTGTTCCTGAGCTCAATGCTAACACTCTACTACTTGAGCCACAGTGCCACTTCCAGCTTTTTCTGTGTATGGTACTGAGGAATTGAACCCAGGGCTTCATGCATGCTAGGCAAGCACTCTGACACTAAACCACCTTTCCAGCCCTCTTATCAACTTTTCAAACTAAAAAGTGTTGTGCTAAGTCTTTTAAAATTAGTTTTGCACAGTTGTTTCACCGGTGAGTTCTGTTTCTGATCGGTACAGCACAGAGATTATATCCTCTTATTATTAAAAAAAAAAAAAAAAAAAAAAAAACAGGCAATTTTTCTTTCTTGGTGACCCTCCTTAGAAATGTCTTCTTGGTATCTGGGTTCACCAGCTGTGGAAAACTGGAGAGACTGACTACCAGTATCTAAGTTGACTCATTAATCAGATTGTGGCTTAAGGCCTCTCTTGCACTTCCACTGGGATATCTGCAGGGGAAAAGGAGAGTTTCCTGCTAGTATTTCTAACACTATGGTGAAAGGCTGTGGAAAGGAGAGGTTGAACTACTGATTGCCGGCCGGCTGGCGGGTACTGTGGGTGCGTTGCCTTGTTTCCTGGTAGCAGAGATGATGAGATTTGGGTCAAACTGATTACATGCTGATATTCATTTTGTCAGCATAATTACTGGCTCTGAATCTCCTCTCTCTGGGATCATAATCATATTAGCATACAAGTTAAAAATGGGATTCACATTTATATTCATTGCCTAATAAACTTACTTGTTGCAGCTGAAAAATGGTGAAAGGAAAATGATAAAAGATTCCTTAAATGACTAATCATGTGTGTGCTTTAAAAGCTTTATCTAACAACAGTTTTTAATATACACCACCTGATACTTAACTTTTCTCCTAAGAAAATAAGAATTAGAACTGTGAAAGTTGTCTATTCTGTTTGTATAAATAGCCCAACTCTTACTTTAATTGTAGCAAATGAAGACAAGTGGTATTGCTACCGCAAATCATAAGCCTGCTTGAAAAATAGCTCTGTCTGTTAGCTCTGCTGCATTTCACTAATCAAGCCATTTGAGGCAGGGGTGAATATTGGCTGTACAGCTGTGTTTCTGTGGAGGATTGACATGCTAAGGCTGATTTATAGAGTAGTCATATGTTGCTCTTAGTCTATTATAAACTATTTTTATATTTCTTGCTTTTTATTCCCACGATTTAGGTTTTTGCCATATGTTGGTATGGTTACAATTATAATGAATGACTATCCAAAATTCAAGGTAGGCATTGATGCATGTGTCTTATTCATTTAAAGAATATTGGAGCATTGGGGGGGCAGCTATAAGGAAACAGCCACCTGCAAACATTTGCTATGAATTTTTCTGCAGTTTTTGTAATTAACTACAAATTAACATAGTCACTGAAATTATTGACATTTAAAATAACTATTTAAAGTACTTGTTGTGCCTTTCATAAGCACAGTGTATTCTGAAAAGGTGCTTACGTGGTTACTGCTTATTATTATTGGAATCTTCAAACATACAAAGAAGTATACACAATAAAAACCCAGTGATGTTTATCTGTTAACCTCAGTGGAAATGCATCTCTACTTGTTTTTAGAAAATCACTTGAAAAACAGTAAGAATGCTACACAGGAATGAGCACTTCATTAGTTGTGTTGCTGAGTGTTTGATCGTTAGTCCATCAATAGACTTTGGGGTCTTTAACCATAGCTAATTTGGAGAACAGGCGTAGGGGAGGCAGACTATCTTATGATTCTATCCTCTGCCACTGTTGACTTAAGATTTCATCTTAATGCCACATTTCCTTCTAAGCCTCACAGTAATTTTCCATTGTGTTTCCTTTACAGTATGCTCTTTTGGCTGTCATGGGTGCATATGTGTTACTAAAACGTGAATCCTAATACGAGAGGCTGTTCTGGGACCAGATTGAAATGAATTCTGTTGAAAAAGAGAAAAACTAATATATTTGAAATGTTCCACTTTCTGTATAAAAGGAAACCATGTGGAGACATTTTTGTCTTGTCCAAATAAACGATTCATCAGTAAAGATGGGTTTTCTTTTGTGGACTCTGATTGTAATCCGCAAGTCCCTGCACTGTGGGTGTCCCTGTACACTGAGGAGGAAGGTCTGCAGCTTCTCAGGGTCCAAGTGGGACTGCAAGAGTAACACACCGCAGTCCACATGGTATAGCTTTCAAAAATATAATTCCTAGTGTAATTTTGTGATGGCATAAAATTAAGGGAAACAGGTTCTTCAAAGGAGTTGGTTCTTATCTATTACAGTGTTATCTGATAAGTTAATAAAGCCTAAAATCTCCCAGAAGGAAGGGATGTAATGTACTTTGCTTTTGTGGTGTGATTGATTTTGCAGTGGTTTCTACAACTATCATAAAAGACACAGTGCACACCTTTGAAAAATTGCCAAAGCTATTGAAAGGTGAAAGAGGTGTTTCTTTCTCCAGTCTCCCTTCTCCATTACCCACGAATCTGCCCTTCACAGTTAGGTATCGGTGCACTCCACTCTGCATAGATCTGCACGTAGTCCCTCATTCAAATATCCATCACCCTTGTGTTCTGGCTGCCGTCGAAGGTGCTGGAGAGATGGAGGCCCAGCTCTGATGATGGAGGTCACAGTGGAGTGAAGAGAAGAGAAATGGTTCTGTGTTGACTGCAGGGTAAGCAGTTGAAGGTGACAGTAGATACCACTTTCATGCCCTTTTGCATGCAGAGGTAAGACAGGCCGGTCTGAGGCGAGGCCAGGATTGCACATTTTTAACGTGCTCCTGGGAGCGTCTCTAACATGCCCTTACTGCAGTGCGCAGACCATACACTACGTAGCAGAGGTGAGAGGAGGAAGAAGGATGGCTGTTTGAATAAGCCTTTCTGGTTTATGGAAGTATTTTCATTAAATACGACATCCAGTCCATCAGGATTCACAAATCTGCTTTACTCCTTTGAGGTTTGTCCCAACTCTGACCTAAGAACTTGGGGTGTATAAAAGTCTCTTGCTAGACAGACTCAGACAAGTTTCTTAAGGACCCCAGCCATAAACAGAGGATAGAACTGCACTGACCAAACTGGGCCATCATGAATAAGTAGATTATATACCAAATGCTCTTAGCATGCTGCTTGACATACACAGTGCGCCTTCCATAAGTGTTGCTCGCGGGTACTTTTGTCCTTTTCAGTGTGAGCCTGAACCCACCGCACACCTGTGAAGTTCATTTCCTCAAGTGAGTCCTAAAGACCAGTGGGAGTACTCCGTGGGGGGCTGCCTGCCCTCTCCTCCTTTCTCTCCACTAAATAGGTTGTGGTAACAATAATGGGATGAAATCAGCAAAGCAGGGGGAAAATATTTACAGAATACTTTCTAAAAACACTCTCTTGTGCCCATTAATAAACCATGGAAGAAAATCTGATTTTTCTTCCCTTTACTAAAAATAGAAGTTTAAAATGTTGGGTCAAAATGTTATAATTTATCCTTCTCTTGGGGTTCTGTCATTGGCTAATATAACTTTTAACAAATACCCCCAATGTGGCTCAGCTTTTGTGCGATTCTTTGAACATTCCTGTTTGCAAGGACACTCAAGTGTCCTAGTGCGGTTCAGCCAATCACATTTGTTGTTGTTGAGAGGCAAGGTCTCAGTATGGCTGCTTTTGAATTTTTTTTTTTTTTATTGTGAAAATACTGTACAGAGAGGTTACAATTACATGGGCAAGATAATGAGTACATTTCTTATCAAGCATTTTAGCCTCCTCCTTTGTTTCCCCTTCCCATCCCTTCTCATCCCCCCCTCCCCGTACGCCCCCCCCCCCCCCGTGCTTTTGAATTTTCAATCTGTGTCTACCTCCTGAGCACTGGGATTACAGGTATCCACCTCCACACCCAGCTACCCAGTGCCTTTTAGTTGTGTGGGTTAAAAAGATCTTTTTGATCTCTGAGTTGAGAGGGTCTTATAAAGTGGAAATGATGGTCATTTAGTGCTGACTGAATTTTTTTTTTAATCTATGGGTCTCAACAATAGCTTCAGTGTGTGGAATAATGAGGTTCACAGCTCTCTGAGCTGGCAGTTCATCTATTAGTACAACCTCCTCTTGGCAGCTTTGTGACACAACCTGGCTAGGCAGCCTCTTTTCTTCACAACAGCTTGGAAGCATCAAAGTAGATGGTGTCTGCCAAATGAGTAAGTCCCACAGGGGAGAAGATGAGGTGTGCAAAAACAGATGCACGGGTTTGGGGATGCATCCTGGTGTAGGAGTGTAGGCTCAGGCTACAGTGGCCTTACTGTAATATCAGCATGCAAATGAAGTTAAATGGAGTTTGTCGCTGGGTTTAAGGACAGTTTAATGAAGTTTCTAGTGTGGTTAGTGGTAGGAACTGAGTTTCTTTCTTTTTTGTTGGGGGGGGGGGGCCGGTCATGGGGCCTGAACTCTGGGCTCTTCAGCTCAAGGCTAGCGCTCTACCACTTGAGCCACAGTGCCACTTCCTGCTTTTTTCTTTTTGCTTATGTGGTGCTGAGGAATCGAACTCAGGGCCTCAGGCATGCAAGGCAAGCGCTCCACCACTGAACCACCTTCCCAGCCCCTAGGAACTGAGTTTCTATGAACCCTTTCTCTCCCCTTCCACAATCAATGTGTTAATCCTGCACAAATGTTAACATGAACTCAGCTTCGAGTGTGCCTGCACAGCCGTGTGCTCCCACAACCAGATTGCAAGATTGCAGACACCAAACTCCTCTATTAGAATTTCAGACCTGTGGAAAGGAGGGAGCCTGACCTTTCCAGACAAGTGGAGTGTGAGAAGCTCTAAATGAGAGGAAGCCTGTGTTTCTGGGCTCTTCAAAAATCCCTAGGTGACTGATATCTGGACAGAATTGACACCCACAGAAAGACTTGGGCACAAACTAGTTGGGAGTAAATGCAATTAGAAATCTTGGTGGCTCACATATTCCTTCTCATCTTCAGAGGTAGGAAAAAACAGCAGAAGCACTCTGTATATCCATGCCACCCTCTTGCCAACATTTCATTCCCGAAACTGATGCTAACCATGCTATTAGTAGTCATCTGGTTTCTATTTGAGTGCCACATATTACAAAGCAAGTAGCTTCTGGCCCAGAGCCCTGGATGATCAGTTTAGTCTCATCTTGAAATTCTGGGCAGATAGCCATCCATTGCTACTCACTCTATGGGTTCAGCAAGCTTTTTCCATGTCAAGAGCCATGGGGAAGAGTGGTACCGGTGGGTTGGAAAGAGATTTGCACATACTGTGGGTAAGGCTCTGCCTTTACCACCATCTAGGTAGTCTATAACTTGGACTTCATTTATTGCACACTGAGTTGCTTCTGAGTTCTGGCATTTTTTAATAAAGCTACTATAGACATCCATAAGGAAACACATTTTCAGCTCATTTGGATAAAAAAGAGACAGGATTGCTGGCTCCTGTGATAAGAGTATGTTTGGGCTTGTGAGAAATGACCCAATGATCTTCCAAACAATGAATTCCCACAGCTCACATCCTCACTAGCCTCCTTAGTAGCTAGGGTCACAGGTGTGAGCCACAGTGCCCGGCTTACTATTCATTTTAGAGAGCTCTTTCTATATTTTGAATAGAGTCACTTTTTTCAAATTTACCTTTAGCAAATATTTTCCCCCATCTGTGGCGAGTCTCCTCATTCTCTTGACATTGTCTTCTGTGGAGCAGAAGTTACTGACTGTAATGAAGTCTACTTCATCAAGGATCCTAAGTCCTCCAACTTTCTCCTTCCTCATTATGTTGGATATTCATGTTCCTTTGTCTCTTCATATGATTTTATTTGTATTCACACCATAAAAATTTAAGTATGTTTAGGAAAAAAAGATACAACTTTTCATTGCCATATTTCTTTGTAAGATTTAGCTTTTAAGTCTATGAGGGAGAATTCTGCCCTTTATTAACACTCAAGTTGAATTTTGCCTTCCTCCCCTGATTTTTGTATTGATGTAGAAGCATCTGAATCTCTTCCTCCCTTGATATTACTTGTTATTTTTCTGATTCACTCGGATATGTCTGATACTCTTCAAGCATCATCCGGTGTATCAGGCTGTGGCTGAGTAGACGCTCTACCCCCCTCCTTTACCAGTTTCAAGCCTGCCTGATTAGATCAGTGGATTTAAAGGCAGATAAATTGACTTCTCCCTAAGAGAGGAAATAGGTCTTAACGAATCAGCTTGCCATTCATAACTTACTTGATAGCCCTGGGAATCGTCACTCAGAGCTGGAGTAGATTAAAGACCTAAGGGGAATGTGGTGATTCACTCTCAAGCCTAACAAATCATCCTTAGTGTGGGACTTTACAGTCCCTGCTCGATACAGAGCTATGCTTTGAGGTCCCACATCATTCACTGTACTTGGGCTAGATGCCTTTTCAATCAACATGGGAAACAAACGGAAACAACATTAAGAGATCACGTCATATCTCTACAGTTAAAATGTTATATTTCTGATATTTAATGGCTAAGAAGATAAACGGTTTTTAAACCATTAAAAAAAATGAGCAAAGTCCTACTTGTTGATATGTAGAACAAGATAGTTTACTAAGCATTTGCTTGCTATTAGTCTCTGGCCATCAAGAGGGAGGCTGGCTACTGCCAAATTAATCTTCTCATTAAAAGGCTAAGGGCAATAACCTGGTTTGTGCGGAAAGTGGTTTTAAGTTTTATTTTTGATGAATTTTTGAATCTACTGATTCACAAATGTTTGTTTATAGATATTTCTAGACTTTTTCCCAGGCTAGATCCTAGAGGTGGGAAACTTTATGAGTTGCATATAAGTAAGTGATGAGTCTTCTAAAGAGTTGCGGATGCTGGTGTGAACATATCATTCATTCTAACTTTCCAAATAATGTTCCAATGTGGGGGGCTCAGTCAGCAGAGCACCCTTCAAAGCATTGGACTAGAGAGTGAGTTGGGATGATTCTTCACAAAACGACACATGCCTGTGGGTAGTACCAACATTGAAGAAGTGAGTGGAGGCACTCACAAAGGAACGTGTAGGAAGTAGCTAGTGTGGCAGGGAGAATCTAGAATGGGAGGCTGGTAAGGAAGTCCAGGGGAGACAGAGCCTCAGAGTCATTTGCAGCCACGTATATCACAGGAAAAGCCCTGTAGGTCAAGTGAGAAGGACTCACTAGAATCTTCCAGGGTGAAAGTTGGTTTCAATGGTGGAGAAAGAAAAAAGATTTCAGTGAGGTAGAGAGTGAAGGGTCAATGTTAACACTATTGGGTGTTACATGCAAAACATCAAAGGTGTATGGCTTTTTATCTATCTATCTATCTATCCATCTATCCATCCATCTATCTATCTATCTGTCTGTCTGTCTGTCTGTCTGTCTGTCTGTCTGTCTGTCTGTCTGTCTGTCTATCCAATCTAAGTTGAGAATAACAGAAACGAATTCTCATTTAAAAGCCATTTCTGGGGCTGGGAATGTGGCTTAGTGGTAGAGTGTTTGCCTAGCATGGATGTAGCTCTGGGTTCGATTCCTCAGTACCACATAAACAGAAAAAGCCGGAAGTGGCTCAAGTGGTAGAGCATTAGCCTTGAGCAAAAAAAAAGTTCAAGGACAGTGCCCAGGCCCTAAGTTCAAGCCCCAGAACTGACCAAAAAAAAAAAAAAAAAGTATTTTCTAGACTGATTTTTGGTATTCTATCAAAAAATTGTAAAGCTCCCAGATGGGTTACATGGAATCCACTGAGCCAAGGCTGCAGGCTTGCGTCTTGACTTAGGGAAGACAATCACAATTTTACCTTTCACAGTGGTAGAAGGCCTCCACTTCCACAAAGACTACTGTGGTGGAGTCCTGTGGAACTTGGGGTCCGATGCTCCTGCCACCTGGTCTTTTTTCCACACAATAAGGGTGATACAGGTATTCTATGAGGTGAGATTTGTGAACGCATTTTATAGAGAGTCAGGGATGTGTGTGTGTGTGTGTGTGTGTGCGCACACTCAAACCCCACTTGCATGCGTTAAAGTTCATGATACACATGTTAGTTTACATTTTTGGTCCAAATTTGTCATATAAAAAATCAAAATAACACATTTTCATCATTTAGGCAACTAATGTGAATGTACAAAATGAGAAGTCATATCAAGACTGTGTCAGGTAAAGATGTAAAATGGAGATTAAGGGGGTTTAAGAGGAAATTTGAAAACCAAATAGCCGAAGATAAAGAGACAAGTAACAAATTGTCTGGGAGTGGAGTCCAGACAATCTGTAATTTTTCCTGGCTCTAAGTGTGCAAGCCAGGCCAGTACTGTCAGGAACAAATCTCACCAGACCTAACCTAGAGCTTCTGTTTTGCTGGGAGTCGCTGTACCCCTTCCTTATCTCATGCTGGGTCCAGATTTTGCCAGGTGGAGAGTAACAGAGAGAGGGGAAAGGCTAGAAATGGATAGAACAGCTAGAGGAGGCTGAGGATTTTCCTACATACTTGATTCTTTTTTTCCATCACATGTTTTTTGCTCTTGATTTTTTTTCCATCACATGTTTTTTGCTCATGGAATCAATTGGCACTGGAATTTGAACTCAGAGCCTTCTGCTCTTGCTTTGGTTTTTCTGCTCAAGGCTGGTACTCCGTCACTTGAGCTACGTATAGCTCAATCAGGCTATCAAGATGCTGGAAGATTTGATAGGGACTATGTTTCTACTCTGTAAACAATCATCCTTTCACTGTGTTCTCACCTGGTGGCAGGGGGTAGGGAGTCTCTTTTATAAGGGCAGTAGTTCATTTCTGAGGGGTCTACTCCAAAGATTCCACCCATTGACAGCATCCATTTGGGAATTTGGTTTCAAAATAGGAATTTGGAGGGACAGAGACATTTAGTCTGTAGCAGATAGGGAGATTAGTACTTTGCTTCCAAAACCTTTAAATGCTCCTAAATCAATACTTCTCAAAACATCAGTGTATACAGGCATACACTGGCAACGTTAAGGGCAGAGTATGATTCACAAGTCTAGGATGTTGTCTTATGTTTCCTGCTTTCTAGAAAGCTCTCGGATGGTTTGCGGATGGTCAGAGTAGCAAGGCACTAGGATGCTCTTCTCTTTTGTCCTGTTCTCTGACCTCTGAACTCAATTTGAACCTATGGGTGAGATAGCTTCACAGGGGAGGGTATCACAGGTGGGAGGAAGCTGGGATCCTTGCCTGGATTAGGATGTAGTTTAGTGACAGAAATCAGATAAGGCTAGAGCCAGATGAGAAAGTGTCTCCTCCTCTGGCCGGGTCATGGGGACATGAAGCTTCTTCACAGATAGTCAACCTCAACTTCAAGGCATTATGGAAGATAGTCTGTCTCTGGCACATGTCCTGCCACTGTGATTTGCCCACTCAGGGCCATTCTCTGTCCTCAGGCTGACCTGTTTCTACCAGTATCACAGGCAATAAGCCGACCCTCACCTGCTAGTCCTAGCCTGCCTGCTTCCTGCTCTGGGCTAGCAGTCTGTGTGTTTACAGCTGAGGGTAGGTACTCCATGAAGGTATTCATTGAGTGAGTGTGAATAAAAATTCACTCAAATCTTGCACTCAATATTTGTACAACATCAAAATTAGGATGCAGTAGTTCACTTAATAAAAACTATGAAGTGAACTACTCCTTCCATTTTCTTCTGGTCCAGGAACTTCACTTGTCAGTTCTGCTTTCTTAGGAACTGTCAGTAGTAATTTCCTTGTGGTTAGTAATACAAATAGCTTCAGCCTTCCACAGACAGTCACCAAGGGCCTTTTCTGGGGGAGAGACTTCCACGGGTAAGCTGGGAAGATGGGAGAAGACTGAACAGTTGGCTGCTAAGGAAAGTACAGCTATGAAGAAGCAGCAGTATCAGGAGAGCCTCATTGGAGGTTTTCTTGTGGTGCTTTTGCTGGGGGTTGTAACACATACCTGTAATTCCAGCACCAGGGTGTTTGAGGCAGAAAGCTTGAGATTCAAGTTTGTCCTAGGGTGCATAATTAGGTTCTGTCTTAAACACAGCAAAACAAAATGAAACAAAACTAATGTAAAGTCATCCTTGTGGCTACCGCTTCCTTTAAATGCAATTCTTTGCAAGTGTGGCCGGGGTGGGGGTGGTGTTTGGGGGGAGGGAGTTAGGTTCTATTGATACACAGAAGATTAAGGGCTCAAGGCTATGTAGGAAGGGTATGTTATTATTAAGGTTGTTATACAGAGAAGTTACCAGTTCATAAGTCAGGTAATGAGTAGTCAATTCTCAGAGGGATATGTTTTGATGCAGGAATGAGACGCATGGTCTTGTGTGAGCTGATGCTATACCAACTTGAGGGTCTGCCCAAACAGAGAGAGGATTGGACCTCAGTGGCACTGGGGGGGCGGGTGTGCTTAGATGGCATTGCCCCTCATCATGAGAACTTCTGTAGCAAATACTCACAGATGCTGGCCTGTGAGACTCCCCGCCAGAGGAGGCAGGTCTGCTCTGGGGTATGGCTTTTGGGGAGCCACAGAGGTTAAGAAGTTAGACAAGGGCAGGGAATGTGGCTTTGTGGGAGAGTGCTTGCCTAGCATGCATGAGGCCCTGGGTTCAATTCCTCAGTACCACATAAACAGAAAAAGCCAGGAGGGGTGCTGTGACTCAAGTGGAATAGTGCTAGCCTTGAGCAAAAAGAAGCTCCGGGACAGTGCCCAGGCCCTGAGTTCAAAGTCCCAGGACTAGTGAAAAAAAAAAGTTAGACAAAGGGAAATAGGACTAGAGTCTCTGCGAAAGAGCAGAGCTAGGTGTTCACATGGATGTTTCCACATGAAAACAAAAAAAGGGGCTGGAAAAGCCTGCAGGAAGGAAGGCAGGAAGTGTGGAATGTGAGGGAAGGCGGGAGGGAAGGGACAAATGACTTCAGGCAGAACCTGGACAGAGGCTCTACCTCGTTTTGTGACTGGCTCTGCAGTAGCTCTGAATTTGTATGTATGTATGTTTGTATGTATGTATGTTTGTATGTATGTACATATGTACGTATGTATGCATGCATGTATGTATGGTTATATGTATGTACATGTATTTATATTAGCACTGACTCTGCATTGTGTGCTAGGGGAATGTGAAGGGTCAGAACAGAAAATAGCATAGAAGAAAGAGAATGTGAGCGAGAGAGCTCAAAAACTAATATTTGGAATGACTTCTAGAAAGGAAAATCAATATCAGGACAATCAATTTAATTACATAGTTTCTTTTGAAGTTAAAAGAATATAATATGCTGATTAAGGCATTGGGAAAAAAACAAAAAATAAAGTGAAGTGCTTTTTAGGTAATGATGTTTATAGTCATTGAAGGCAAATCAAGAAATATCATCTATAAAAATTAACGAAATACGATGAGACAGTAACCAGGTATACATAAAGGTGGAGTGGGAGTATATAACAAAACCACACAATTAGAAACCTTAGAAATAAAAAAAATAGAATCATAGTAATGCAAACCTCAATTGGATAGGATAAATTGTAGATTAGAAAGAGGTGAAGAGGTAACGAGCAAGCTGAGGGCCTACCATGTAATGCTCCTGAGTGAAGCCAGAGAAACCAACATGCTTAGAAAGAAAGAAAAGGAGACAGACCGCCATGAAAGAGAACTACTACATGAATCAATAAAGGATCAAGGAATTACAGAAGGAAAACCTCCAGAGAATTATTGAGAACTTTAGAAGTGAATGAAGCCATCCAGTCTTATAATATAGACATTGGTTTAGTACCTGGCTGTCCCTGTGAAGCTCAAGAACACTGACGGTTTACACAATACAGTAGAGCTATGTGAGTTGTACCTACAAAGGAACAAGTTGAGTGAAAGGCAACTTTTATCAGCACCTGTCTACTCTATAAGTTAATGGAGCAGAATTTTCAACATGCTGGAAAAATTACCCGTTAATCTGGAAATCTATCTACTTTATTATCATATAGGAGCCTGGGCACATGAATGACCTTTGTAGACAAAGAGGCCAAGAGCATTAGCTCACACGGAGAAATTTGGAGAAGAGCGCTCAAGTAAGCAGACTAACACAGCCAAACAGAAAAGCAGATAGAATCCCAAACCAGCAGACATTGACATGAAAATGGAATTGACATGAAAATGGAATTGGCAAGTTTAATGAATCATTGATGGCTAGAAGAAAAGTCAATGAACATATTCTTGTATTTTATTTTTTAAACAATAACAAAAGGTGAGTTGAGAATAGGGATGAGTGAGGGGAGAATGGAGGAGAATGGTAGCAAAAGTGACATTGATCAAGATGCATTGTACTCATAACCTGACATGGAATTGAGGCCTGTTTGTAATACTACTACTACTACGACTACGACTACTACTAGACACGGCATGAGGTTGTCAGTTCCCTGTGGAATAGAAGTCCCCAGGAATCAAGCTGTTCTGTTTTCTCTGTAGAATACCCAGCCTTTAGCTCAGTGCCTGTCATAGGATATGTTTAAAAAGCACTTATCAAATGAGAAATGATTGATGAGGAATAGTGGTGGACACCTCCCAGGTAAGTATATTGAAGCCTTATTCTAAAGAAAAGTAGAGATATTGCTTAGCTTGATGTACTTTTAGGAAAGAAAGTCAGTAAAGAGAAACCCGACAACAGAAATACATTCAAATATATCAGTAACCACAATAGATGTAAATTGAATTAACCCACCAATTAAAGAACAGAGATCATTGAATTGGATGAAAACAAATGAACAACCACCACAAAACCAAATCCAGATTTTTCTAAAATGAAGTTACCAGTGAAAGATTAAAAAGCAAGTTTGGGAAATGGTATTCAAGGTATATGTAAATCAAAGGAAGCCATTACAATGTGAATAACAAATATTTAGAATTTAATCAAGAAAGGACTTACTAAAGACACAAAGATATTTCATTGGGCTGAAAGTCAATTATTACCAGGTGGCTGTAGCAAGCATAATCTTTTTTACATCTAACACAAAATTCTGAAATACACAGAATAAAAGCAAAAAGAATTAAAGAATTAGAAATAAACCCACAATGTAGAAGTTTGAAAATGGACACATTTAAGTAATATTTATTAGTATGATTAAAATATTGACACACAGTATATTGATTCAGAGGCCTTTGTATAATAAAAATATGAGTTTGGTGTGGTGGTTCGTGGCTTTAATCCTAGTACTTGGGAGACTGAGGCAAGCAGATATTGAGTTTGAGACCAGCTACAAAGCAAGACTCTGTCTCAAAACAACCAAAATAAAAATAACAAATAAATGAAGTTAGATAGTTAATAGTATATATTCCTTTGAAGAGCACATGGAATATCAAAAGAAAGACCACATATAAGGACAAATTTTCAAATAAATTTCTGCCATTAAAAACAATTAGGTGAAAAATTAAGTTAAAATTTCAATATATATGAGCATGAGCATGAACATAACCAAATGTGAACTAACATGATCTCCTAAAGAACTCAGGTTAAATATGATTTCATAATGTAAACAACAAGATAATTACTACTGACTGTCAATAACCACATAATGTGAATTTATAGCCAATGATTACATTAAAAAATTAAAGATGAAATATAAACTATTAACTTCAAGAACCTAAAGAAAGAAAAGCTTGGTGTTGGTGGCTTAACTTCTGAGGCTGATATCTGAGTATTGTGGTTTTAAGCCAGCCTTGGGCAGGAAAGTTCATGAGACTCTAATTCATTGTCAAAAAAATCCAGAAGTAGAGCTGTGGCTCAATTGGTAGAGTGCAAAAAAATTTTTTTTAAGAATCTAGAATAAGATTATCAGAAGAATTACGCGAAGAATAAAGAAAATAGTAGAATCAAGAGAAAAAAATGAAGTAGAAAACAAACAGCAGAGAAAGAAAACAAAAAGCTGAGTTGATTAGAGAAAAAGACTTCATCTAGGTTAATAAGCTATACATCATGTGTGGTCATTTTTTCAAATAAAGGCACTCCATCTGAGATAGCAGTTACATTTAGAGATACATTTAGAACAGTTCACTGTTTATAAGATCCATTTCAAACAGGTGAATTAAATGGAGAATACCACTTTTATACTTTTCAAGTCTTCGGTGGAATAATTTTGCAATTTCCCCAGTGATGTTTATGGTTTAGCACCTCTGCCAGGAAGAGAAGTCCTGAGGGCTGCTGCCAGCTGTCTCCTAACCTTCATTTCCTCCTGGGCTCTCTGGAAACAGAGAACTCAGCCACTCCAGATTTCCACTGTCCCACTTGAAATGGCCAAGCTCATCACCTCACTGCTGCATCACGACTGCACCACAAGGTTCAGGTTCTTCCTCAGGCACTATTCACTGAGGAAGCGTCTCCTGGCCTTCCGTGGGAGGCAGCTGGGAGTGGGCAGAGTACAAATCTCACATGATAAATACAACTCAAGCATTCTTTTTTTATGTGTGTGGGAAAATACCGTACAGAGGAGTTACAATTACATGGGCAAGATAACGAGTACATTTCTTATCAAGCATTGTTGCCTCCTCTTTGTTTCCCTTTCCTAGCCCTTCCCATACTCCCCCTACCACTCCCCACCCGATCCTCCCCCCACCACCAAAGTTGTAAAGTTCGTTTTTCGACATAAACGACTTGTACATCTCATTGTTGCAATGGGTCCACCTGTATCCCTAGTTAAACGATTTGTTTTTGCCCTACTGCAATGTGACAGATATCCATCCCACTAACAGCTGGGCATCCGTACGTCCTTCCTTAAGTCTAAGTGGAGAGCTAGAGCTGTCTTGTCCAGTGTGGTTTCAGTGGACATTTACTTGATATGCTATAAAGACAAACAAAAGCCTGTGGGGAAGTCTGGAATAAAGAAAAATAGAAGCTTTCTGCCAATAGCCAATACCAACTCCCCAGCCTGTGGATGAGCCCCCTTGGAAGGTAGATCCTCCATTCCAGTCAGCCTTCACGTGGCTAGAGGCCCTGACAGCCTCTGTTTACAACCTTAGGGCCATTTCAGACTCAATCAGGTGACTCTCAAATTCCCAGCCCACAGACTTCATGAAAGAAAAACTCTTAAAAATAGGGGGGGGGTGGGGAAATCAATGAATGTTGTTCTAATTCATCATGGTTACAAATGCTAAAGATAAAGGATAGGATTGAAGAGATGTTCAAAGTAAGCTTCAGAAGTATCAAGGGTATTTTATTACTTTTTTTTAAAGATTGAAAGTAAACATGACACAAATTGAATTTGGTCTCTATATAAAGTATATGTAGTATTATCATGGACTTTCTAATATAAAACTAATTTGAGATATTGAGGGCAAAAGAACTAAAAATGGTTTTACCTAGATTTCAATTTACCCTGAGGTCAATTTTACTCCATGTTCTTAGTGACCGTATCTGATTTTGATCATTGACACTTTACGTAACCTAATCTGGGTTTTAATTTTTCAGCTGAGAACTTAATGTTTCTATTCTTTTGTGTGTGTGTGTGCTAGTCCTGGACCTTGAACTCAGGGTCTGGACACTGTCCCTGTGCTTTTTGCTCAAGGCTAGCTCTCTACCACTTGAGCCACAGCTCCATTTCCAGCTTTTTTAGTAGTTTATTGGAAATAAGGGCCTTATGGCCTTTCCTGCCCGGGCTGGCTTCGAATCTCAAACCTCAGCTCTCAGCCTCCTGAATAGCTAGGATTACAAGCACGAGCCACCGGCACCCAGCTGAAATTTCTATTCTTACTATAGAAAATGTAACAGAAAAATGTCCTCCCAAAGAAGAACTGTGGGAGCTTGTTTTCTAACGTGAAATGCACACCGAAGGTATTATTCATGTTCCTCTTCAGGACTGCATTTATACTGCTCATCTTTGTGAGTGAAAATATATGTGAGCGACCTGAAGGAATATCATATTGTAGATCAAAGAAGACTGAAATGGAGAGGGAACTTCTGGGTGCTCTACCTCCCTCTCTCCCGCCCTCCCTGCCACAGCAAGATGTCTTTCACAGTGGCCCTGACAGGAGGTGACAGATGCCTTTGGTCTTTCACGGAACAGCAACAGCGTGTCCTGTGGAACAAACGGAGAGTGCTTGATGCTATTGACTCCCACCCACTGCCTTTAGCTTCTGAAGCAACACATAAAAAAGTTTACTCACTTGTGCATGACAGCCTTTTAAGTGTTTGAAAACAGCAATCTGCTCCCTCTTCAGACTCCCCTCCTCCTGGGAACTCAGCCTCAGTTCCCCCGAGCAAGGGTAGAATCAGGCAGTTCCTGAGTCAACGATGGATGTTAGGTGCCAGGCACACAAGATTTCACATAATCTTCAAACCTCCCCCCGATCATCCACATTGCAGAGAGGAAAATTGAGGTTCGGGAAATGTAGGGAGCCTATCGTAAGCTCACAGGGCTAGGAAAGAAGCAAATGAACCGTTTAATGTGAGTAAGTCATGTGGCCAGTGAGACTCAGCCTCTCAGGACATCAGTGACCCCCTGCTTTCTCTGACATGTTCCACTCCATACGTGTTCTGCCATGATCCTTTGCATGTGATGGAATGGTTTATAATCACTTTTTGTAGTCATTTAGTTTCTTTGATTCTTCGGTCTTTTGAGAAACACAAGCAATGCAGCAGACTCAGTCAGATGAATTGCCAACAACAAGCAGTTAAGATGCAAACCTGAATCTTCCCATCCGCATCAGCATGAAGACAGACTCAGCAACTCAGCTGCATGAAGAACTGGTACCACCCCAGTTCCCCTGAACTTGACTAGCAGCTAACATAGCCTGAAACAGTCTCAGCTTCTTTAGCAGCCATATAAAACTATCTCCTTCTATAGTCCCTGTTTCCAGTCCTTGTTCCATTGTAAAACCACTGTAACCTCATAAGCTCTCTTCGGGTGACTGAGTTGGCATTGATCCCTATAAAACGTGTGTCATCTCTCCCATGCACTCCATTCCACGGCTCCAGCCCAGGAAAGGCATTGGAACCCATGCTGTGTTGCACCTTTCCTAAGCACATGCTAGTGACTGATCCCATGGCCAGAATGCACATGCTGGGTACTTAGCCTTAGCACAAGAGTCCCAAGTGGAGTTTTCTGAGCAGGGAAAACAGTGAATGTCCAGCTGTGGGGATGGCACTGCGGCTAGGTCTCTAGAGCAAGGCAGCCTGGGTGCCAGCCCCCTGGAGTCAAAGTTCTTCCAGGCAGCAGGGAATGTTGAGGATTAGTAAGAAAGGAACTGCACTTGGAGTCATCCCTCACATGCTCCTGACATACAATCATTTTTGATTCATTATAGATCATGCTCAAGGTCACAGAGAATATTATTCAGTGCTTTTCCCCACCTATACCTTATTGGTGGAATCCAGTTGCAAGGAAAAAATCCCATTCCAACTTCCTTACTTTGGGAGCTTACTCTACACTGAAGTAGATCCCCCCCCCCTCTCACACACACAGTTTGCCACTCTAATTTCTTAGCAGTCTCTCCTTTTCCTGTTACCATTTTCTCTCAAACAGATGGTGTTTATAGACAGGAAAGAAATGGAAGATGTTCAGCTGCCAAGCTGGTCATCAATACCCAGAAACCTACTCTCTGAAGATGCCAGACAGAGTGGGGCTCTTTGGGATGCACTACCTAGAACAGCTCCCAGCAGAGCCCAACACACTTGGCTGGGCCTGTGTCCTAGGGAGAAGATGACAACTTAGTGCACTTGTAACTGGCTTCATATGCACTCCTGGCTGGCCTTTTCTTGCTTTCCTGTGGGCCTCTGGGACAGTTACTGTGAGATCTCGGTTCCTGCTTTTCCCCCTGAATGCTGGTAAATCTCATGGTCTGATGTATTATTGAGCTTCTGCTTGAATTTTGTATACTTCTCTCTATTCGTTCCTATAGGAGGCCCAGGAGAAATGCTAAGATTCTTAGGCGGATGAGCAGCCTGCTCTGTGAGGGCTTTCTACCCTTCTAGAAATCTCCGAAGCAAAGATGGGTGTCACAGAGGAATCAGAAAGACATCTGGGGGAGGAACACTGGGTTTATGTTGGTATACTGTAAATCATAATCAGATGTGTACACACACACACACACATGCATGCACGCACGCATGCATGCACACACACACACAGCCCACAACAGCATCGGCATATGTAGACAGCTTCATCCTTTACCTGTATGAGTCTAGTTCATTTAGACTTTATAAGCCGTGTCCTTTGGAAGTCACAGTAGCTACCATGGTGTAAGCTAAATGATGACAAATATATGGTAGTTTAAGTGTCTTGTTTTGTCATTTCCATACATACTACTTTAATGGCAAAACAATGAGATTACTGGCATTAATGGTTTCCTGTTCCCAGGCTCATTCCTAGATCATTTTGCCTGAGGTTGAAAAACAAATGAAGCAAATCAATGAAGCATTTTCCTTCAAACTAGGGAGGAGTAAGGGGGTTGTTTCCATGGTCTGCATATTTTTAAATATCAATTAAAACTGGCTTATTAGTTTCTTAGAACATACAAAAATCATACAAACATGATTTTTTTAAATGAGGGTTGAAATTTTAACATTTCCTCCTGAGCAACTCTACTGTGAATGCAACCTGCTAGGAATATGTAAGGCCTCAGCCAAAGAAAACCTCGGGCCAAGGGAATAGTAGAGGCTCAACTGTGATTAAATCCATGGCTGTGTTCATAAATTATAGATGGTGATTAGGATTCCCTGTCACCACATCGACGCCTGCTTTATCATCCCCACTCCACTCGTAAGGATTAACGGTTAATTTACTTCAAAAATTCCAAAACAAGCATGCCCACCAGAGAGACACCTGGGAACGCTGGACACTCCCTTCCAATTTACTAACAACCATTAACCAGGTTCGCATGAAAACTCAGGGGGTACTGAAAGACAAATAGTTTTGGCAAAAGCAAAGACCTCACAAAACACACAGCTGTATTTTTTTTCTTTTTCTTTTTTTGGTGTTGGTACTGGCGCTTGAACTCAGGGAACTGTCCCTGAACTTTTACTCAAGGCTAGTGCTCTACCTTGAGCCACAGCTCCATTTCCAGCTTTTTTTGGTGAGTAATTGAAGGTAAAAGTCTCACAGACTTTTCTACCTGGGCTGGCTTTGAACTGCAATCCTCAGAAGTAGAATTATAGGCATAAGCCATAGGTGCCCCAATATATAGCAGTATCTTAAAGATATCCTCTCGGCCAGTTAAAAATGACTAGGAAGGTTCTAAATGCACATGTATTTTGATACAGTTATTCCATGTGTAAGACTATACCATCTAAACCTGCTCACAAACGTGTGCAAAAAATAATCTGAGATGTACAAGTCGTTACGTCGAAAACGAACTTTACAACTTTGGTTGGGGGGGAGAAGGGTTGGGTGGGGGGGGCTGGGGGAGGTTGGGAAGGGGAAACAAAGGAGGAGGCTACAATGCTTGGTAAGAAATGTACTCATTATCTTGCCCATGTAATTGTAACCCCTCTGTACAGTATTTTCACAATAAAAAAAAAAGAGAAAAAATCTGAAATAAAGCATGTTTACCATGACAGTGTTTACAATCACAAGAAGTGTGCAGTAAATAATTATCAATTAAGGAAGAAGTTAAATAAATGATAGAGTTCTTCACATGAAGGGTTAGTTAAGTTCCTTCAAAAGAATAAGTTAAGATTTATGTGTGGTCAGAAACGCATCTTAGCCTATTGCTTGGAGAAAGCAAGGTTTAAAATAGAATATGATGCTGGCCAAAAAAGGTAAAAAGTAGGGCTGGGAAGGTGGCTCAGTGGTAGAGTGCTTGCCTTGCATGCATGAGGCCCTGGGTTCTATTCCTCAGCACCACATAAGCAAAAAGAAAAAAGTCGGAAGTGGCGCTGTGGCTCAAGTGGTAGAGCGCTAGCCTTGAGCTGAAGAGCTAAGGGACAGTGTCCAGGCCCAGAGTTCAGGCCCCACGACCGGACCAAAAAAAAAAAAGTATTTCCCAGGCTGATCATCATTTTCTTGTTGCTGTGACAGGATATTTGGTAGAAAAGATTTCAAAGTGGAAAGCTCCATGTTTGGTGTCTATGTGAACCAGTACATGATGGGGAAAGGGTATGGTAGATCAGAGCTGTTCAACTCATGACTTCCAGGAGGCAGAGAGAACAAAGCCTACGCTGTTTCCCCTTCCCCCTCACTGCTGGTTTTCTTTGCTTTTTTGTTTTCTTTTCTTTCTTTCTCTTTCTTCTTTCTTTCCTTCCTTCCTTCCTTCCTTTCTTTCTCTCTTTCTCTCTTTCTTTCTCCCTTCCTTTCTTTTTTTTTGAAGGGATACAGTTACCTAAGTCAGGTAATAAGTACATACCTTTTTGGACACTGTTAGCCCTTCCCTCACTCTCTCCCATCCCCACCTACAAGTAGTACAGTTCATTTTCTGCATAGTATCTAGTGAGAACCATTGCTACATTTGTCCATCCTTGGTCCCTCCATTTCTGTGCCCCCCTTACTCTTCCAAAGACAGCTAAATAAGACAAAAAGAAAAAAAAAACAATAATCAAGGGAGGAAAACCCATTTTACTTCCATTTCCTGACATTCATTTTGATAAATAGTGTTTCATATGATCAGAGGCACACAGAGGCATGGCGCCTTTGTGCTGTTTCCCCTTTATATCGTTTATGGAACGTACCACCCACATTTAGGGCAGGGCTTCCTCACTTAATTTATCCTCTCGAAAACTCCCTCACAGACACACTCACAATGGTGCGTTCCTCATCTCCTAGGTGCTTCTCAATCCAATCAAGATTAGCTATAGGCTTTAAAATGCCTTCCTGAGGAAATTCAAACATTGCCAAAAGAACTTACCATTGGTCCAGCTAAAACCTGACTGTGGGTCCCTTTGCCTTCCTTTTCTTAAAGCAGCTACTTGAGAAAACTTAAATTATAAATACTTTCTCTTCCTCCTTTTGAGATGTAAATCTTTGTCTACCAACAAATGTTTTAAGAACCTGGGGGCCATCTCTCAAGAGCAAACATAAGGATGCCAGCTTCTTGACCTCCTAGTCTGCAGGCCATCAGAGTCTGAATGGGATGCATACCGGGCTTCACTTGCAAAAACGACTTCTTGTTGAAAAGATGGAGAGCTGGTGGCTCACACCTACAATCCTAGCTATTCAGGCGGCTGAGATCTCGAGATCATGGTTTGAAGCCAGTCAAGGCAGAAAAGTCTGCCATTACTTTTATCTCCAATTAGCCACCAAAAACCTAGAAGTGGAGGTATAGCTCAAGTGGTAGGGCATCAGTGGAAAAGCCAAGCAAGAACACAAGGCCCTAAGAGTTCTGGTACCAAAACAACAGAACCAGAAAACAAAACAAAACAAAAACGGGGGGAAAAAAGGAATGTACTGTGTCTAATACAATCCTCACCCCCTTCCAAATTTAATGATGAAGGAGTTGTAGCCACAAAGGTCGAGTGATCAGTCATGGGCAACAGATCTGTTTCTTGATCATTTTTTTTAAAATTCCCTCTCCCTAGGTGGTAGAGACTGGGGAAGGAACCCAGGCTTGGTTGGTTGGTTGGTTTTTTCAAGGTTTCTCAGTCTCTTCACTATTGACCTCTTAGGACAGAACGCCCCGTGCTGTGGCGTGCTAGGCTGGGCATCATTAGGTAATCAGCAACCTCCTTGACCCTTGCCTACTGCACACTGCACTAATGATGATAACCTAAGTTGTCTCCAGGCACTGTCAAATGTCCTGGGGTTGGAGAAGTTCCTGAGTGGACAAATTTTGGCCAAGATTAGGATTAGAAGATGATATGATGGCTGGTTACTAGCTAGTTAAAGAGAATCTAAAATTCAGTGCTCAAACAGAAGTTGGGGATACTTCAGGCTCTTAGTACCCCAAGCCAGGGCAGAAACTGAGACAGTAAGAACCTAGGGCCTGGCACATTTCAGAGGTGGAAGAGTATTTATCACCCTGATAACTCAGGAAATGAATGTTCTCATGGTCTGCCTGTTATTCCAGGTAAGAAGTTAAGAAATTTAATAAGAAAATTGATCTCTACGCATATGGTGAAAGAGAATCTAATGAGCCACAAGCCAGGCTGATTCAAAAGCCTCCAATTATTCTCCCTAATATAGGCACAACCATTTCTGAACACAATTATGGACTTGAAGCCTCACAGGGGAATTCAGTGGAAATCATTTAAACATTTATTTGATGTGAAATCTCTGACCCAGGCAATTCATAGAGCCATTAGAGAAATAAGGATCTGAAAGATTTGATGGTACGTCACTTTGTGTTTTGTTGACCAATGATCTGTCCAAATAATACTTGTTGGCATCTTAAATTAAATCCAAATGTGAGTAAGAATCAAGAGAGATCCCATAGGGCCCCCAACGGGAAACTGTATTATCCAATATGCAGTGCTCACTAAGGACCTGGAAGAGAAGGTAAATACAACTTAGATTAAATTTGTAGATAAGGCAATGCATGAAAAATGGCAAATATAGAAGATAAATTAAGGTTTAAATTACCCCACACGTAGATATTGGAGAACTTCTATCAGAACTCAATAAGTTAAAATTTAATATACAAAAGGAAGCTATTACAGAGTTAGGTTTGGTTACATGTGAAGGTCTGAGTAACAAGACAGTCACAGAGAGAGGAGCTGGGGTGGCAGTGGACAAACTGGGGAGAAGTTCGGTATTCTGTTAACATACCTTGGAAGGTGGTGTCATAACTCAGAGTGTGTGTTGAAGGAGATTGGGTAGCATGAGAAGCAGCAAGTGGGAGTACAGATCTGCTGCTCCTGAAAGCCTAGGGAAATGGAAATGTTGTTCAAGTCTGTGTCCTTGGCTGGCTACAAGGTCATTCAATGCTTTGCCTTCCATCCTTCAGCCATCTTCTTCCTCCTTTTCATCACCTACAGAACATCTAGAGATAGCCTAGATTCTAAGAGCTTTATTTTGCTTTTCTATTTCCTTTAGCTTCTTAGAGTAATAAGGTATTATTATCTATATTTTGTACAGGAAGACACTGAGATATAGAGAGACTAAGGGTCCTATCCATAGCTATACAGAAGATGTCGGAGAAGGGGTTATCAGCCAGTATTTTAGGGGAAACAACCCGTAACAGAAGGAACCTGGAGAAAAGCTAGGCGACACCTAGCAGATTTGAGAAGTGGGGAATACTATTTGTAGGCAAGATCGGTCTTACCCAAGGAGCAGGGCATTTTCCTTCCATCTGCTCCAACCTCCCTTCCCCAAACTTGCCTATATAGTCTAGGAATTTATTTGGCTATCACAAAATCCTTGTTAATAGTGACTTACATGTCCCAGGCTTATCTGTCACATGTAACAAGAGGGCAGATGCCATGGTGATTTCCCACTTCAACAATGTCAGGGCTAGCTAAAGCCCATATTTCTTCTCATAGCACACGATGGCTTCTAGAGCACAACGAAGGGTTGGGGGGGGGTGAGGGGAACATGGTCTTCTATGTGCTCTCCTTCTTAGAAGGACAAAAGCTTTCCCAGGAGCCATAGGAAGCTGATTTCTACAGAAGTCTTTTCTTCCTAGGTTGAGTCCATGGTCATTCCTGCTCAGAGGAGACTGAAAAATAAACAAAACAAACAAACAAAAAAAGCACGGAGGGGTTTGAGTATTAAGTAGAGTGAGGGTCCACCAGGATGTCTGGGAAGCAAATAAAGTCAGAATTAGAGGCACCTTCAAACATGGAGGAATAACTGGACGCATGCTCCAGGAAGGGAAGATTGTTTGTGTATCAAGAACAGAATCTAGCCAACAGATTTTTAAAAAGATCACTTCATCTCTCTGACTATAGCTCCTTCATCATTACAAAACACAACAGATTAAAAAAAAAAAAGAAACAAAACCAACCACACACACACCCTACCCACACTTGGAAACAACCCAAATATCCCACTGGTAAATGAGTGGAGAAACTGAGGGACAGCTACACAAGGGAATACTACTACTTACCAGTGGAAAGGAACAAGCATCTGACACAGCAGTGTGTAGAGTCTCAGAAGCATATGGCAAATGAAAGGTGGCTGATGGGGAGGACGACAGACTGTATGATCCTTGATGCCAAATTCTAGAAACGATAAAACTTATCTGTCATAACAGAAGCTCACCAGTGGTTTCCTAAGCTTGGGGAACTCTTAGAGATCGTGAGGATCTCCAGTACTTTTGGTTGTTGTGGTGATAAACACACTGCCAAAAGTTGGTATTCATTTAAAACAGACACATTTTAGTATGCAAATAGATGTTGATGGAGTTGATTGGGGGGGAAAACCATGTATATCTCTATTTTCATGTTGTTTTTTCCTGCTTTTTCACTTCCCCTGTGTCTAGGCTAGTTCTTTCTGGAAATTTGCAATTTTGTCTTAGCAGACCCACATCAATGGCAGCAGTATAGACTGCATGGCCCCCACTCAACAATAGAGAGAGACAATGTGACAGTTACTTTTATCTGACCATGTGGCTAGGCTACAGAAACCAAATCCTTGGTCACCCGTTATTCTAGATGTTTCTGTAGAGGCATTTGAAAAAGAATCATTTACACTTCGAGTGATGCTTATCATCCTCTACAATGTACGCTCAGCCAGTTAGTCAAAGGCCTATTAGGCAAAGACTAACCTCAGCAAGTGGGAAGAAATTTTGCCATCAGTTGCCTTGGAACTTGAACATAAAATCAACTTTTCCTGAGTCTTCATTGCCTGCCTACTCTGTACATTTTGGAGGACTTGTCAAACTTCCACAATCACTTGAGTCAATTCCTTAAAGTACGTAAAAGATAAACACGTGATAGATAGGTAGATAGATAGATAGATAGATAGATAGATAGATAGATAGATAGACAGACAGACAGACCGATAGAAACAAAGACAGTCTTGTTGTTTCTGTTTCTCTGTTTGAAACTGAACAGAGCAATGGTGCTCTAGGGCCCTCTGTATAAGAGCTGTCATGTCAAGGCTGGGCCCCCTACTCCCAGGTTCTAATGGTAGCTACTCAGCTGTTAGCACATGCTTATAGTTTCTAAGACTCCCCCCCCCCTCACAAATAGGGCCTGCAAAATCACCCTCTCATTAATGAAGATTACATGAGATAGGAATTCTCACCCAACCGCAAATAATATTACCACCAGAGGATTGCTTACTCCAAGTCGCAATGGTCTGGATTCCTATGGAGTGCTCCTGCTTTGTCTTTGATGGTAACTGGAGTGGGCTCAGGGCCCACATGAATTTAAACTGGAATTCACATTCCAATTTTGGTTGGGAGGAGTGTCACTCGATTATCACATTAAGTGCCACTTTATCTCTTGGATTACTATCTAATGGGTTTGCATGGGCCTCCTTCTTTATCACCAGGGTCAGCAGGCAGTGAGAAGCTCCTCTTGCTTTGCAGTATGGCACTGTGGGAGCTGCTAGAGCCATCTCCTTCTTGACCTTTCTCAGAGGCCCTGCACAGAAGTTCACTTGTTCTAGACCTTCCCAGACACCCTGGTTTCTGTCATAATATAATACACTGGTCTGAATACCTATGCGCCACATTGTTAGGCGCCATCAAGAGAGAATGAGAGAGATGGATAGATGTCTCTTGACTTAATAAGTCAAATCAGATTAAACTAATGGCCTTTCAGAGATTTTTCTGAATAATTTTTCCCCTTGGGTATTCACTATGAAACTTAGTTTGCAGCCTTGCCTGGACCAGCGTTGGGGGCTATGGCCAGATCAGGCTCAGCAGCAGAACAGTGCCAGCCCCCCCTGGCACCGTCACCTCCTTCATTCATGTTCAATGTCACTTGAGTGAGGACAGCCTTAGTCCTCGCCTCTCTTATTACCTGAAAAGTGGGCCTTACATCTCAGATCTCCCAGCTTTATAGAGGATTTGGCCAGGGAGAATGAGCAGCCTTTATTTCCCTCAGCACTGAGTGAAAATTCTGGAAAATCATTGCTTGCCCAGATCCCTAGGCCACTGCTCAGTTCCTTTGGTAGATGATCTGGGTGATCGTGAGAGTACAGCCATGCGTAACATCCCTGTTCCTCCCGTTCTCAGCATGAAAGGGGAAAAGGCCACACTGGAGGAAGTTCAGAGCAGGTGGGGCAGGGTGGGGAGGGAGGAGCAGTCTCTACAGGGGCGGAGTCACTGAGGACACAGGGCCTGTCTCCTACAGAGAAGAATCAGAAGTGCATGTGGGACCTGTGAGCACTGGAAAGACTAGGACTAGGACCAGGACCAGAGGGCAGGACAGAATCACGGTGATGGGGGAAGGTGATGAGAAACACAAAGGTCTCCATAAAGCATTGCCATAAGGTCCAATATTAACAGTGGCTTCATGAGTTCAGTGTTTTCCAAAGGTATGAGTTCTGTAGCCCTGGAGATGCTCAAGTGCAGATGTCAGGAGCATCTGGTGAGGATGCAGTTACGGTGGATGGGTATTTAAGATATGATTGGTGAGTCTCAACCAGAGACATTGGCCAAGCTTTGAAGACACTTTGGCTGTCACAACTTAAAGGAGCTGTTGGCATCTGGTGGGTAGAGGCCAGAGCTGTTGAGCCACATCCTCCAATACACAGGACAGTCCCCACAACCAAGTCATCCAACCCAACACACACACACATACACACACACACACACACACACACACACACACACACACGACAACAAGGCTGGGAAAGAAACCCTGGCTCAGATTAACCATAAGGTTGAATACAGGTAATCGCCCCCTCCAATCTGCCTGGTAACTCAGAAGATGGAGGAAGACGATCAGTGACATGCTAGGACTATGCAGAACCCAAGGGAGGGGAAGCACTGAGTGCTAAAATGCTCAAGGAGATGAGTCTCAGAAGCGTAGTTTCATTTTCAGACATTGTGGGCTATATTTTGGGACTCTGGCCATCCTAGCTGTAGCCAAAACTACAAGCCTGTTATTCTACAAAAAAGCTAAGTTTCTGTTCCCACCACTTCCGCCTACTATTGCGAATAAATTGGAAGGAGATGTGTGCAAATCTAGTCAGGGTGGGCGGGGTGTGGGGGGGGTGGACTTCAGTGCAAAACAAGCAAACAGAAGGGCCAGTAGGGAGATAGATATTCTTTAAAGGCCTCTAACATTATCCCATATCACTTCTAAAGGTATCTTTAAAAATTCCTTTTTATGCCATCTGGGTGGCCAAATTTGTCAAACTCCAGAAAAATCTCAACTGCAAAAAAAAAATCCAGATTTTACCACACAGCGAGTTTGAAAATCAGATGGATTGGAGGAAGAATGCTAGCTAGCTCTGTTGATTACCATCGCTAAGGTCTGGGCACTGAGGCACTCTGTGCCTCAGTTTCCTTCTGTATAATTGGGTGACTGAGCTTGACCTTGTAGGACAGCCATGAAGATGTCATGAACTCATGTGTAGAACAACCACACACACAGTTCCCAGTGTGCATTTGACATGCACGAAGTGGCAATGGTTATTGGTGATCATCTCTCCAGGAGACATAGAAGCACAAGACATCAAGTTAGGCCCTGAGCAAAGAAATACCACTATCTTGAAAATCATAGTCTCACACAGAAGTGACCTTGTGCCAATGACAGTTCTCTATGATGATTAATTACAAAAGCTAAGTGTCAGAAAATGGATAAACATGATTTCATTTAACCCTTTGGATGCTCCAAGAAAGGAAGTAGAACCAGTCCAATACACAAAGACACTGAGATAAAACAGCTGAGGGACTGGCCTAAGATCATACCTTAGCTTCCACCTGGCTAAGAAGGATTGGACTCCAGGTAAATCTGAGACCTGAGCATCTAACCATGCCTCTGTCTCAACCAGTTCTCTTCCTAGCTGCTTCCTCTGCTTTGGTGTGATCCTGAGATTCCTGGCCATCTACCGTAGCAAGAAAGGCCCACGAAGTCTTCACTGGTACCAGCACCCCCATGACCCTGTGACCAGTGTCAGCTTACAGTAGTTCCCTGCTCTCCCGAAACGCAAGCAGAGATGTTCAACCTGTATCTCCTCAGGGCTACCTTTCCATATTTCAAGAATTCCCTCTTGGAATGTAAGTTATCACTGATGCAACTTTGGGCTCAGATGACATCCACTCTGTTGGGGACACTGGTTGTTTCAACCCGATGGACCATGCCTTAGGTTGGGTGAATTCAAATGGAAAATTAAAATAAACAAGACAGGTTTCACAGTAAAAAGTTCACTAGCACTTGAACTTCACAGGGAAAAAAAAGCCATTTTTACAACGCCTTTGGAGATGAAATGTCTGGGCATCATTGAGCTAAAAAGATACTGCACAAATCAGATGACATCTCCACCTATGCCCAACAACACGGTCCTATCTGGAGCCCTGTGTGGTGGTCATGGTTATGTCCATTATTATGTGTTCCAACATCCTGTCCAGAGCTGACCAATCAGAGTGAATGCATCTATCCATCAGATTGGATAGGAAGTGTGCTGGCCCCCTAAGATCTTGGGCAGCCTATAACCTGGCAGCTGAGCCAACATAAATGTAAGTATGTTTCTCTTGGGAATCTGGAGTTAGGAAACTAAGAGACAGAGAAAGTGTCTTACAGAGAGAGAAGCTAGGAGGCTATAGGAAAGGCTGCCCCTTGAGGAAAGGTGCTGGGGGGGGGGGTACAGTGGGCTGCAGAGCAGGTTGTCCCTTGTGATGGGAATGCACTGTGCACACAGATGTCAGTCCTCAGAGAGGAGGACAGACAGACAGACGCACAGTGGAGGAAACACTTCAGGGCGCAGGGCCATGGGAGAACTGGGAGACAATCCTAGCTCCCTGGAGGCCCCGCAGTACCACTCAGTTTGGGCTTTGAGCTTCCGTATGTTCCTTTTGTGGCCTTGCAACAAATCCCACGAGCTTGATTGAGCTAGCTTACTTGGGTTTCTCTCCCAACTTACAAACAGGTCCTATTGACAAAGCATCCAAGTGTTTGGGGGAGAAACTCCTTTTAAATCACACCACTGAGCCTTGTTTTCTACAAGACAAAAAAGTCATAAAGTGAACACGGATCTGAAATCTTCATCAAGCTAAGAAGATATCCTTCATGCTCTGAAGAGGGGAGATTCAACTAGTGAAGAGGGGAGAAACAACTAGTGATTTCCTAGAAATGCAAGACATTTACAACAATGAGGCAGCATCCATTTTTTTCTTTTTTCTTTTTTAAATTAACTAATTTATTTATTTATTTTTGCCAGTCCTGGGGCTTGAACTCAAGGCCTGGCCACTGTCCCTGAGCTTCACTAGTGTGTTATCCTCATTGGCAAGGACGTTGTACTTTCTATGCAATGGTTCCTACACTCGGTTGTCCTTACTGTGGCTTTCACTCTTTTAGGACTCTAAACTCATCTTGATGATGCTAAAGGGAAGGGCTGTTTGCTACAAATTAATCTGGAAAGAAATTTGTGTAATGGTCCTCCGATGATTCAGGGTCATAAAAGGCATTCGACCTGAGCATCTGTGAGTTGGGTTGCTCATTTGTCAAATGTCTGCTGGGCCTCACTGTGCTCCATGGGCATGCAGGGAGTCCCTGGTGTTTGGGCAGTTCCCCTTGTGAGAGGCCTTGGAGCCCATGGGCTGCCTGTCCCTGCCACACCTGCTCACAGAGAGAGCCCCGGCAAGCTAGGCAGAGGCGGGGAACCCACGGAAGAGGAAATCCTGCCCGACTGCAGAAGCTTCCCTTTTGATTTGCACTTGGCTTACTTCTCCAAGACAGTATTATGGTATTTCTTTGGCTACTAGAAGTGATCTTAAAATCAGAGCCAAGCGTATGTACAAAAAAATACTGTTCAAGCCAATGCTGTGTATGGTGTGTGATCACCTAGGGAAACCACACATGTACCGAGTCACCAGACACTCAGGCAATGCTCAACTTGGTCTTTGGACAAGGAGGACCCTCTCCAGCTCTCTTAAGCACACCCACCAGACCAGCTGTGGCAGCCAGCACGCAGGCAATAGCATCCTACCAGCTTCTATTTATTGTTGCATCGCTATGGTCACATCCTTTTAGCATCCATGACATTTAGAAGGTGTGTGTGTGTGTGTGTGTGTGTGTGTGTGTGTGTGTGTGTGTGTGTGTGTGTGTGTGGTGTGATGGGGACGGGTTAGTGACTGGGTCTTTAGATCTGGCAATAGAAAGAGCACAGAGAAGTTGAGCAACTTCAGAGACATGCACGCGCCAGTCTGGGGGCTGTGTGAACTCCATAGCAGCAGCAGGACACATCTTCCTCTCGGATGTGGCGATGTGGCGAGCTTGTGAAATGGGGTGGCGGGGGGAAGGGGGCGGGCGTGGGTTTCATCCAGCTGGCATTAGCTCTGTCCACAAAGCGTGTCTTCCGTGCCATCCTCGATCGCGCGTGGTCCCAGTGGGCAGGGGCTTCTTGGAACCCCAGGATGGGCTGAGGATGGCGATGATGGCGCAGCGCTGGAGGGCAGGGAAGGGAGGAGTTCCCTAAAGAGTGTTGGGGCCATGGCGTCGTCGAGGATGGAGGGGACAAGAGGAGAAAGTAGGAGGAGGGCGGGCGGGGAGGGAGGGGGGCATAGACACTCAGCCTTTCATCCCTTGCAGGGAGATGGATGATTTCCAGGCGTCCGTCGGGAGCCCCGGCTCGCTATAGGGAGACGTCAGAGCGCTCGGGTCTGCCGTTCCAGAGGCCCCCCTACCCCGCCCCCCGACACCCCGCCTGGGCTCCCCTATAAAGTCAGGGCCCGGGGGGAGGGAAGGCTGCAGCAGTGCGCGGGCGGCGGTGGCGGCGGCGGAGCTGCTCCGAGGTCCGCGGTTCCGTCCTCCGCCAGCCCCGCCGAGATCATGCGCCGCCCCGAGCTCGCGCTGGTCCTGCTGGCGCTGGTCCTGTGCCAGGCGCCCCGGGGGCCGGGCGCCCCGGTGCCGGGGGGCGGAGGGACGGTGCTGGCCAAGATGTATCCGCGCGGCAACCACTGGGCCGTGGGTGAGTGTCCGGAGTGGGGTGCGCGCGGCGCGCGCCCTGGGCGGGATGGGCCAGCCGCGGGGGGCCGCGCTCCCCAGCTCTCGGCGCTTCCATCGCCCCGTTTATATTTTGGGGAGTGGGTGGGTGGGGGCTTCTACAGAAACACTTCTCAGAACTCCCCAAACTCCACTCCACCCTTCCCCACCCTCAGCAGCCCTGGACTGGACCCCGATCGCCCCCAGGGCACCCGAGTCGGTGCCCAGCGCTCCGAGAGACCCGACCTGGGCGCAGCCCACCTGTCCCCCCCCCAAATACCTTCACCCCCCCCCCCGCTTTGTCCTCCGACGCTCCGTCTAGACGTGGGGAGGAGTCACGGGTCTCCCCTGGAAGAACTTTAGGGAGCCAAGCGGCCGGGTGCGTCCGGGATCTGGGAGCCGTGCCACAGGTGCGGACGGGCGCAGCCTTCCAGCCCGCGATTCCAGCCCCGGCCCGACGCCCGCCGGGTCCCCAGCTCCCCCGTCCCCAGCTCCCCCGTCCCCAGCTCCCCCGTCCCCAGCTCCCCCCGTCCCCAGCTCCCCCGTCCCCAGCTCCCCCGTCCCCAGCTCCCCCGTCCCCAGCTCCCCCGTCCCCAGCTCCCCCGTCCCCAGCTCCCCCGTCCCCAGCTCCCCCGTCCCCAGCTCCCCCGTCCCCAGCTCCCCGAGCGTTCGCAGCTCCCCCGTCCCCAGCTCCCCCGTCCCCAGCTCCCCCGTCCCCAGCTCCCCCGTCCCCAGCTCCCCGAGCGTTCGCAGCTCCCCCGTCCCCAGCTCCCCGAGCGTTCGCAGATCCGCAGTTGGCTTTGCAGCGCTGTTCCTCCTCCTCTTCTGCCCACTCCTCCCTCCAGGGTGCGTGAGCTTCAGGCCAGCTTCTGTTCCCTGAACCCCATCTTCCTCTGTCTCTTCCGATCCAGCCACCGTCTCCCTCCCCTCGCCGCTCCTGTGCCATTGCCTTAACCAACAAGTCCTGCTTTTCAGGAGTGCGCTTGGAAGCTCTCTGGGACCCCCCCCCCCAACCCCCAAGACAGACTGGCTGGAAGGATGTCAGGACACGTGGGTAGATCAGAGATCTGCCAGAGCTTCCCCACGACTAGGCGCCCGTGGCCTCCGGGCCTCCCCAGCACGGTCTCCAGCAATCGGAGTCCAATATCCCCAGATCAGGGCGGGAGGGGTGGGGGGTGTGGGGGGGCAAACTCCAAGTAACTGTAAACGCCCTAGCATTTCCCGGGAAGCTAGTCCATTCTTAAAGAGATTTTAAAGGGGTGTGTGTGTGTGTGTGTGTGTGTGTGTGTGTGTGTGTGTGTGTGTGCCTACTTGGTTGAGGGGGCCGTGTGTTGGAAAAGTAATTCAAATATCGGCCCCATCCCCTTCTTAGCCACGATGATGGGAGTATGGGATGGGGGGGGGGGCGTTGTGAGGCTGGAACTGTTTTCAAGGCTGTGTGTGCTTTGTCCGTGGGGCAGTTCTGGGGGATTTGTGATCTCAGGGCCCCTGGGACCCGCATCTTCCAGCGTGGAGAGGAGAGCAGCCCAGAGGTAGGCCTACACAGAGCTGTGGTACCAGCATGAAGAATACCTGAGGTGTTAAAGGAGGCAAACTTAAGACGGATGATTCTTCAAAGGGCTCCTGAGAGCCTATGTCAATGGCTATTGTCGCATCCAAAGCACCAGCTGGTGGGCAGGAAAGGAGGAATAAGACTCTGGGGTTTTTCTTGTGTCTATTTTGCTGCTGGGAGGTAATCCCTGGGAGAAAGAGAGGTCAATGGACTTGGCTGAGAACACTGGCATCCTATTACATTTACTGGAAGCCAGGCAGGTTTGGAATAGCGGATGGGACACATATCTCCCCACAGGTAATTTGAGTGTCTTTGTCTTTGTCAGTAGTAAGAGGCTGTTCCTAACACAAAAGTACACTGAGCCATGGCAACTCCACATGGCAATTGATTGTTTTGTGTTGAGACAGGGGCCTTAGCTTTATTTGCTCAAGGCTTGCATTCTGTGGCCTGAACCATGCCTCTAATTCTGGCTTTTTTTTTTTTTTTTGGCTGATTAATTGGACTTGAATTGGAGTCTCTCTGGTTTGTTTATTCAAGCTGGCTTCAAATCAGGATCTTCACATCTCAGGCTCCTCAGTAGCTAAGATTACAGATGTGAGCCTTTGGAACCCAACTTCCCCCATGCCCTTTTACAAATGAATCTCAAAAGCACTGCTTTACCTTTTCCCTCTGCTAATAGTACAGAGTTGGAGAAGAGCAAGAGAAAGAGGGAGGTGAGGCAGACAACCACATTTTAGCCTAAAAGTGCATTGTGCTGGAGGGGAAAAAATAGTTTGCTTTGGTAGCATACTCGATCAGCACACACGTTAATAAAAAGGAATGATACTAGATTTTAAACTTTGCTTTCAACGACCTCAAAAAAATACGTAGTTTGTTCAGTCACCAAAGAAGTGCAGTTTTCTTGCTGCTGCTGTTAGTGTGGTGGTGGTGATGCTAGTCAGGATTGTCTGCAGGGTCGTGTGTGCTAGGCAAGAACTCCACCAATTGACCTACACCCCTGGCTCTTAACATTTTCAGATAGATTCTCACTACACAGCCCACATTGACCTCCAACTTGAGACCTTCCTACCTCAGCCTCCTGAATGCCAGGACTACAGTAATGCACCACCCCATGTGGCTTCATTATAATTAATATAAAATGGAAACTGCACATTTCAATCCACAGAGAAGTTGTTCGCATGCATTGATAGGCTCACTAAGGGAGTTGCCTCTTCCAGCTCAGAGAAGCCCAGTGCTGTCATGGAAAAGGAGTTAACAGCTTGACAACATGCTAAATTTTCTAGGTGGCTTGATGTTCCTGGAGATGTTTTGTTTGTGCAATGAAAATACATGTCAGTGCCAACATGGGTGACTGTTGGCTGTGCTTTCAGGAAATGCTGGTGGGTGTGGCTCTAGCCATGGTAGGAAGCAAATCCCAGTAGGTTGAGCTGGGAATCACAGAACGGCTTCAGTCTGTAGAGCCACCTCTGGAAATGTGCAATTTAAAGTACAGCTCCAGCAAAACTGGCTGTCAGAAGCTCCCAACACTTTAGTTTGGGTTTGTTTTCAATCTTTGACTTCAAAGAAAATTCATATGTGATTCAAAGCTGTCCTTCCTGATCTCTTTAAAATGACTCACCAGGACTGATGTTTTCCAACTTTGAGACAGGGTTGTTTTTTTTTTAGTGCCAGTCTTTTGTCTTTTCTGAGATCTCCATTCTTGGGGTATGGATGTGTGACAGATGATGGGGAAAGAGTAGAAGTGGGCAAGTCCTCATGTTGCCATGGAGACAATGCTTTGGTTGATAGTTGATAGTGAAATAGGACGCGGGGAATGTGTGCCTCTTTGGGGGTACTCCAGATGTTATGCTTTCCTGAGTAATCAGCTTATGGATTTGGAGTAGGGAGCTGAATATTATGTACCCCACAAACAAGCATTGAAACAAGTCTAATGTTACCAGGACTCTACATGAAGTCCATCCTATGTTGGAGCATATTTGTATTCTCCCATTATAGGAAAATCCACAGATTTCCCTGGGCAGGACAAAATGAAGTTGTTGTCTGTAAAAAAAAAAGGGGGGGGGCTGGGAAGGTGGCTCAGTGGTAGAGCGCTTGCCTTGCATGCCTGAGGCCCTGGGTTCGATTCCTCAGCACCACATAAGCAAAAAGAAAAAAGCCGGAAATGGTGCTGTGGCTCAAGTGGTAAGCGCTAGCCTTGAGCTGAAGACCTGAGGGACAGTGCCCAGGCCCAGAGTTCAGGCCCCATGACTGGACCCCCCCAAAAAAAAGAAAGAAAGAAAAGGACCCAACCTCCCAAACAAAAAGTAAAAAGCTCATTTGCCCCTCTGCTTCATTGGCCTTAAATCCACTCTCATTTCTCAAATCCTAACTAGATGCCAGGCCATTAGGGAGGGCAGAAGTGACTGAAGTCATTACTTGGGAGCATCAGAGTTCCAGTACTGCCTTTCAATCAGCATGATTTAAATTTCCTCCGTGTAACTAAAGCCAGCACATCAGGGCTTCCTGGGGATTTGTGCAGCATCGTCACTGTTTGAGCTGCTGCGAGGGTCATAGAAAGCTAGATACTAGGTTAACGCAACAGGTAAGTGATGATCCAAGCATTCTAGCTTTCAGACCTGGATCCTGGGACCGTTTCCTTGATAGGATTTTAGAAGAAGACCTATCATAAATGACTTGGCAAATGCTCACACTTGAAACCTTTCTAATGGTCACAGAACTCATTTCTCTGAGTCACGTATTGAGTCATGATTAATGTAGGGTCCCTATTGCTTTTGATCACATTAGGAAGTCTTTTTGTGCAGACCTTATCCTATTTGCGGCCCCCAGAATGATGCTCGGTGCCTTATATTTTTAGGGAGCTAAAAGACACTTCAAAGTAATTTAATATAATAAGTCTCTGGACTCTGAGCTGATTTGAATCCTAGAACTTGAATTTTATGCCTGTGTGACGGCTGGCAAATTTCATTTGCACAAACTTATTATGGGGTGGATCAAATGAAATCATGCATATTTAAACTGTCTATCACAGTGATCATGACAGCAATAAGTTGCCAAGGTGGGCACCTCTGCTGGAGGGCAGAGCTCCTGGGAAGGGGGTCTCTCAACATTAAGTGACAGGAGCTCTTTCTCATCTTGTTTGCCTTCGATCTGTCTAATGCTAATCCACATAGATATCATTGCGAAGACCTTTATACCTGTATGTTTTAAATAAAAAGCATCAAAGTTTTATCAATATTAGAAATCCCAGAGAGCTTATATAAGGCCCAGTTTTAGAGAGATGGGAAAGACAAACTTTAAAAAGTGAGGAAACCTAAGTATTTATGCAATAGACCAGGGTGTTAAGAGTGTAGACTTCAGGGCCAGGAATGATGGGTCACAGTCTGCAATCCCAGCTATTTCAGAAGCACAGACAGGAAGATCTTTGAGGATTTGAGAATTTGAGGATTTCCCTGCAAACAAATAGGCATGTTGATGCATGTCTATGATCCCAGACACTCTAGATGCACAAGTAGGTGTATCTTGGTCCTAAGATTCCATATGAAAAATAAACTAGATGCAAAAAAGCCTAGTGGGTGGGGTACATGGATCAAGTGGTAGAGTGCTTGCCAAGGAAGCAATAGGCCCTGAGTTCAGTACTGGAAACAAACAAACAAAAACAAAACAAACAAGTTAAAAGACCAAAGATCTGGTTGTATAGCATTTCTAACCCTATTATTCTCACTCGCATACATATATCCTTTGGCCCCATGAATTGCAGGTTTTATTTATTTATGCAGCAGATTCTCAGAGAGACTTTCTCTGACCATGTCAGACATCCAAGAGAGAAAGTCTACATTTATCTGAGAAAGTCTACATTTATCTGGCCGACAAGTTTTCAACATTTTTTTTCATTCCTCTCTTAATAAACCATAACTTGTAGGTGTAGTTTCCTAGATTTGATCTCAACTAAGATTCTGAAAGAGTTTAAATGAAAAATTCCTTGGGTACAATTGTATGACAAATAAGACAGATTGACTTTTTTTTTACTTTCACAAAGAAATAACTCGATTTTTATTTTCAGTGGCAATTCAAAATTGGCTGAGAAAGATGTTTGAATTCCACCTTCCAGTGGGAAATAGAGTTTGGTACCTGCACAATTGAGGATAGAATTTTAGATTTGGAAGGTTTCTTTAGGGGTCATTTGGTCTACCATCTTCATTTATGATTGGGAGAATCAAAATCCGAAGATGCTATACAAATTGGCAGAGGTCACTCGGCTAGTTAGTAAAGCTCGGAAGTCAAACCCAGGGATCCAGGGTCACAGTTCTGAATTCTTTCCAGCTTATTGCACAAAAAGCAAAATCCATGTGGCATGTATAAATCACTCTTAACGACTGCTATTTTTTTTGTCAGTTGTGGGCTTGAACTCAAGCCTGGCACTGCCCTTGAGCTATTCTGCTGAAAAGTGGCATTTTACCACTTTGATCCACAGCTCCACTTCCAGTTTTCTGGTGCTTAATTAGAGATAAAGAGTCTCGTGAGCTGCCTGGGCTGACTTCAAACTGCAGCTCTCAGCTCTCAGCCTCCTGAGTAGCTAGGATTACAGGTTTGAGTCGCCGGCACCTGGAGAAACTGCTATTTTATTTATTTATTTATTTTGCAACAGTACTGAACCCAGGTCTGAGCACTGCCTCTTAGCTTTTTGGCTCAAGGATGGCACTCTAGCCCTGGAGATATAGCTCCAGTTCCAGCTGATTGGTGGTTAACTGGGATAAGAGTCTCATGGACTTTTCTGCTATGGCTGACTTTGAACCTCAAATCCTCAAATCTCAGCCTCCTGAGTAGCTAGGATTACAGGCATGAGACACCAGCTATTTATTCTGCATAGAGGAAGAAGCCACACGTGTCTCATTTATTCAGCCTCCTGCATTAAATGTGTGTATTCGGGTTTGCTTTTGTTTTTACAGGGCACTTGATGGGGAAAAAGAGCACAGGGGAGTCCCCAGATGCTTTGGAGGGAGATGGCCTGAAGCAGCAACTGCAGGAATATATTCAATGGAAAGAAGCCATGAGGAATTTGCTGGGCCTTCTGGAAGCAAAGAGGAACAGAAGCCATCAGCCACCTCGGCTCCAGGCTCTGGGCAATCATCAGCCTACATGGGATACAGATGACGGCAGCCATTTTAAAGATGTAGGTTCGAGGCAAAGCTAAAACAAGCACAGTTGCCAAATGGGGAAGTGGAACGAGGGGAAATTGATAAGGGAGCCTAAACTTGCCTATGATGTGAATATAGCCACTCTGTTAGGCCAACACCAATATATGGTTGTAGACAATTGCCATGCTGTCTTTTTTTTTTTTTAATAACATACTAGATTACAGTTAGTATACCAAAAGTGTGCTGGTGATGAATTCTGATTTAGCAATGATCAGTAGTTGTATTTGTTTAAAGCATCTATGATCCTGCCAGGCAGGGTGGTGTTGCTTGGTTTGAGACAGGGTCTCCCCATATAGCCCAGGGTAGCCTTGAACTCCATGTCCTCTAGTCTCAGCCTCCTAAGGGTTCAGATTACTAATGTGTATCCCATACACCTATGTGGATAATGATGATATAGACTCTATTTACATAAATCCCTCTGGGTCTACAGATATGTTTATCTTAGATAAGCCTGGGTAGAAGGAAGAGCCCCTCCTCTTTTTACAAGAGAGCCTTTGTTTATTTATTTGTTTGTTTGTTTAGATACAAAGTAGTATTTCTTTCAGTTTGTTCTAAGATCACCTAGTTCAGGTTTCATTGTAGTGTTTCAAAACATGGGGAGCATATCTGAACTCATCTTATTTGTCCTGAATGTGATTTATTGATGACAGGGAAAGACTAGTCCTCAACTGGCCATGTGTAAGTATAAACACTGAATAAAAGAAGGACAGAATAAATTTTATAAGAAGGAAATAAGGCAAATGAAAAAAATGAGGTGTTTTTCACGTTTAAGAAGTTTTGAAGAGGCTGGGTTTGGATCATGCCTATATTCTCAGCTACTTGAGAGGTGGAGATCAGGAAACTTGAGGTTTCAAGGTCAGCCATGGCAAAAAGTTACTGAGCTCCCCATCTCAATGAATAATCCTGCACAGTGGTTCATGCCTGTAATTCTAGCTATGTTGGAGGCATAAACAGAATCTCCATCTAAGAGGGGCAAGAATGTGAGACTCCACTGGAAAAATAAGGCAAGAAGGGCTAAGTGGTGTGGCTCAAGGGGTAGAGACAATATTTCTCCTTTTATCAGGCCTGGCTTTCTGCTCTTTATATGCAATTTTTTCCTCTTTCTTGATTTCTTTCTTGATCTTTGTTTGTTTCTTTCTTTCTTTTTTGATTTTTCCTTCTTTCTTCCTTCCTTTCTTTCTTTCTATCCTTCCTTCCTCCCTCCCTTCCTTCCTTCTTAGCAATACTGGGGATTGAATTCAGGAACTCACATTTGCAAGCCAGGCACTTTGCCATTTGAGACATGCCTGTAGCCCCTTTTTGCCTTGGTTATTTTCAAATAAGGTCTCCATTTATGTTCAGGTCACTTTGGTAGCTATTTATGCTTCCTGCATCATTAGAGATGACAGGTGAGCATCACTGTGCCCAGCCATTGTGCTTCTCCTGTAGCTGGGTTAACAGGCACCAACCACTATGCCTAGCCATTGGTTAAGATAGAGTCTTATGAGCTTTGCCTGGGCTGGCCTCAAACCACAATCCCTGATCTCTGCCTCCCAAGTAGCTGGGATTACAGACTTGAGCCACCGTGCCTGGCTTGTGCTCTTTTCCTTTTTACAAGCTGAGAAAGTTTATCCCATTTCATTCCCCCTCAAGTTGAATAATTAGCTGTTGTACACACTGGTACTATTTATTCTCTTGGATATATTTCCCAATAACGTGGAAGACAAATTGGATAGTTAGTCTTTACAGAGACCAGAACAGTGTATTACACTCCTATGGCTTCAGAGATTCCTCCTCAATGAAAGTATGCCATTATGAACATTAGGAGACATCTTATAATTACCTTATTCAAAAAGAAGGAGTGTCATGAGAATAGGTCTATTAGAAATCCATATATCTCCCAGTGTTGGAGAGAAGTATAACCACTTAGCTAAGCATTGCCAGAATTAGCTGCAGAAGCTCTCAGAGACTGAAGGACTTTGCTTAAAATTAAAAACTATCCACACATGTCCTCCCCTCCCATTGAAGTACTAACACATCATGTCTCCTTGTCAACTCTCCCGGAGCTGTAGTTAGAAACTCTGAGAATTTCTTACGTTTTGATGGCAGTGATATTTACTTAATTCACAAAGACGTGGCAAAATACCCTGAATCTAGACTCCTTGATCATAGCAACCAAGCTCTGGAACTAGGACTAGTACGGAAAAATGGTTAATCATGTTTAAACTTAACCTTAATAGTTCCTTTACCTATGTCCTTTACAGAACTCTATTCATTCTATCCTGGAATGGATTTTCCCTATTACACAAGACAGCATTGAGGCTGGCTGTAGGGTTTAATTCCCAATCAGATGAGCCATCTTCTGTCATTTGAGGAAGATTTCAGTTGACCTCTGGTGTCTCTTTGTAATTTGGGCCCAGTCTGTTCCTTACAGGCTTAGATTGTTTTCCTTTTATTTTAGAGACAGAAAGAAATGGGGAGGGGGAATGAACTCCAGAGGCTTATGGAAGGGCAGTGGGTGTGTTTCTCTTTTATTACTATTATTATTATTATTATCTTTAAGTAGTTATGTGAGAGAGTTTCAATTCAATTGCTTAGTGTCCATCTTAGACCGTTTTCTTTTTCTTCAGCTCTGGGTGAGCGTTCTACTGCTTGAGCCACAGTGCCACTTCTGATTTTCTAGTGGTTTATTGGAGATAAGAGTCTCATGGATTTTCCTGCCTGGGCTGGCTTTGAACTGAGATCCTCAGATCTCAGCATCCTGAGTAGCTAGAATTACTTTTCTATGCCATGAGTAGCTGGGATTATAGATTTGTACCACTGTGCCTGGCTCTTGTTCTCACTATTAATGACTCCTCTTCTTCTTCTTCTTCTTCTTCTTCTTCTTCTTCTTCTTCTTCTTCTTCTTCTTCTTCTTCTTCTTCCTCCTCCTCCTCCTCCTCCTCCTCCTCCTCCTCCTCCTCCTCCTCCTCCTCTTCTTCCTCCTCCTCCTCCTTCTCCTCCTCCTCCTCCTCCTTCTTCTTCCTCTTCTTCTTCTTCTTCTCCTTCTTCTTCTTCCTCCTCCTCCTCCTCCACCTCCTCCTCCTCTTCCTCCTCCTCCTCCTCCTTCTTCCTCCTCCTCCTCTTCCTACTCCTCCTCTTCCTTCCTCCTCCTCCTCCTTCCTCCTCCTCCTCCTCTTCTCCCTCCTCCTCCTCCTTCTCCTCCTCCTCCTTCTTCTTCCTTTTCTTCTTCTTCTTCTTCTTCTCCTTCTTCTTCCTCCTCCTCCTCCTCCACCTCCTCTTCCTCCTCCTCGTCCTCCTTCTTCTTCCTCCTCCTCCTCCTCCTCCTCCTCCTCTTTTTCCTCCTCCTTCTCCTCCTCATTATCTTCCTTCCCTCTCTCTTCCTCCTCCTCTTCTTCTTGCTCCTCCTGATCCTCTTTCTTCTTCTGGTAATACTGAGGTTTTGAACTCAGAGCCTCAGGCTTTCCAGGGAAGTGCTCAAACCCTTGAGCCGCACCCTCTTCCCGTATCCTTACTTCAGGGACTCCTCTCATTGCCCCATCAAGTCAGTTGGGGGCATGGGAAGGTTTTGTTTCTCAGTACTTTATGAAACACTCTCATGTAACTTCCGTAAACAGAGAAGCAAAGCAGAGTCATGAGTAACGATTACCCGGCTTGCCCTTCCCGGGTCCCTGTGGAGGAAGATGAGCTCATCCCATCTTAAATGTGGCTTCCCCTACCCTCCAGTCGCTTCTGTCTCTAGGATCTTTGCCTTCTCACATTTACACAGCTCTCTCATTTTCCTTTTGAGTAGCTCCCTGCCCCTTGAGCCAAACCCCTCCATATTTTGAGTCAATGGACGATTTCTGTGGCTGTCCCCCACATCTGATAGCTGATTTCTTTCTTTTTGTCTCATGGTTTCTTTGGTAGAGCCAGAGGAGAGCAAAGCTAATGGGCAAGGGTGGAAATAAACCCAGGCCTTGGGCTCATTAGCACCTGCTCACAAGAGTTCAGCAGCAGCACAGGTAACCACATGCCTGGAATAGCAGCGGCTCCCTTATTAGAACCAAAATGGCCAGTCTGGAAGTTAGGGAATTTAAATTGCCAGAGAATCTTGGGAAGAGTAATAAACTCTGGGCTAGGGGAAGAATAATAAAGTCTACTTTCTCATCTGGCTATAGAAACGGGTATATGGGAACAAAGAAGTACTTTTTTAAATTTTAGTTTAATTTTATTGTAAAGGTGATGTTCAGAGGGGTTACAGTTATATACATAAAGTAATGAGTATATTTCTGTTGAACATTGTTACTCTCTCCCTCATTTTTCTCCCACTTTCCCTCCCTACTCTTCCTTCAGTCTCAGTAAAACCCAGAGAAGTCACAACAAGCAAATCACAAACCATCTTTGAATTTTGACAGAGACTTAACTCTTCTTCCTGAGTTGCCCACACTACTGCCATTTCTAAGCTAGGTTTGTAATGGGTAATTCAGGAACCAGCTTTAACTGGTAAATGAGAAATCACCTAAATAATTCCAGAAAGAATTAAGTTCTACATTCTCCTTGTATACCCAGCATGTCCACCGCGGTGCTAATGATAAATTCTGGGGATAATAGTTTGGTTCACATATACTCAGATCATCAGGCAAGTTTAACAGATACAACAGAAAGATCCAAAAACTGCAGTATCTCAAATGAGGAGGAGTGTGTGTGTGTGTGTGTGTGTGTGTGTGTGTGTGTGTGTGTGTGTGTGTATTTCTCCTTTGGGTATTGTGGTTATCACACACACATACTAAGAATTACCTGGAAGAATTACCTTGTTCTCCAGAGGAGACCTGGGTGAATACAAACATTCGTCTTTCTAATAAGCTCCCCAATGAGGCTGATTGTTTGTTGATAGTAGATTGATGCTTCAGCATTGCTCATATGTTTGCTTAGCTCTTTCTAATATACATATCTTTAAGTTGGCAGACACTCTGCTCCAGGTTCTCAAGGAGAAGGAAAGACCCTCCAGCTGAGTGGACAATGAAAGGGACAGCAAATGGTTAAGAAACTGCATTCTGCGAGCACCAGTTCTACCGGGTCATCCACACAATGTCCTTTGTGCGAAACACTTAACTGTTCTTGTATATTTTGCCCTTGACTAAACTCATCATTTCCAAGTGGCAGTTTCTGGTTTGAACTTCGTTTGCAGTGAACCACCATCCCAAAGAGTCTTCTAAGGAATGCTTTTGACATCTTAGGCTATTTGTTGGTTAGATTCAAGCCTTTGATGTGTTATCATTCACAATAAAAGCTTAATCACATTGTCCAAAAAACAGATTGTTGTCTTAATTTAAGTCTACCTGGATGAACAAAGAGCTTGAAAATGTAGGTGTGCGCTCATTCATTAAGTCACCCCGATTTGGCAGAGTTCCTCTCTGGCAGCCACTTGTGAGGCCTTCTAGTGACTAATGGCCTTTCCTGGACCTCAAGCTCTCCTTTTAATGCCCGTTGATGGGCTAGGGTGGAGGTAGATGGAAACTGTTGTGGTCACTTAGTCATGTGCTTATCTTCAACCCTTACCATGATCAGATACACTGCTAACACTGTGATGAGCTAACAGTGATCTGACAATGAGAATTTCCTGCTCATTGACTAGATGGAAGAGGCCAGTGTGTACCCAAGGACACACAGGAGATGAGGTCTGGCATCCGATTTCCTGTATCACCTCTCCCATTCAGCTGATAGAGCCCTCAGAGGTTTCTGGGGGTTTGTTGTTTATTCCTTTCAAAATGTCTTTGCCAGTCTTGAAGGGAAAGTTGCCGCTCATGCCAGATATAGCCAGCTCCAGCACTAACAAAACAAGATGAATTCAAGAAATTTTCTTCCATTTTTAAAAGAATGTGGCCTGGCGGTTTGCTAACACATACCGGCTCCATTTTTATCATGACATTTGTACATGAACAGATTCTGAAGCTATCTCACCATATGGTTAGCTGTCTCCATTTAGGAAAGTCACATACACAACCTTACAGAGATTTATCTCGCCCTTGTTTTGGTTGTCAAGGTACCACGCAAGAGGTGATGTGTTCTTTCCTTCTTTTTTTTTTTTTTTTTTGTCAGTCGTGGGACTTGAACTCTGGGCCTAGGCTCTGTCCCTGAGCTCTTCAGCTCTACCACTTGAGCTACTTCTGGCTTTCTGGTGGTTTATTGGAGATAAGAGTCTCATGGACTTTCCAGCCTGGGCTGGCTTTGAACTACGATCCTAAGATCTCAGCCTTCTGAGTAGGTAGGATTAGTGTTCTTTCTAACTTCTTTGTAAGCCATGTCGGCTTATGACTTACATCAAGTGAGAGCAGAGGAATATGCAAACTATGTTTTCAGTGTCCTTCAAGATCCCTGCCTTCTATCTTGGGGCCATTCTCTCAAAAACCCAGCCTGAGCTCCACAGCAAAAGCTGATGAGGGAAGGTAAACTTCCTGTGAAGGATCTGCCCTCCAATAGGAGGATGAAAATAACCTTCCAGTCCCATGCAAGTGTTCTCTAATGGTGACACACAGCAAGACGTTCCTAGACATGAGACACAACAGCTAAGATAATGTACATGATCATGTGTGTTGGTGCAAATCACATCTCCATGCGTCCTGGCTGGAAGAGATCAGAGAGAGTCTTCCTTATCAGGAATGCATCCCTGACCTTGTTTGCAAGTGGTATGACATCACACACCTGTGTATGTCCATTGGCTCTGGTGATATTTAGCTGCACGAAACAACATGCACCTTGGAGAGCTGACATAGAAAGGGAGGGATTTATGACTGGATATTAGGCAGGTAATACCAGAAACACAGGCCCATGTCCAATCTTACAGGTTCAATACCGTAGCATACTTCCTCCCTCCTTCCTTCCTTTCTTCTCAGATATAGACAGTTTTGTGGTACCAAGGATTGAATCCAAGGCCTACTGCTTATTAGGCAAATGCTGTACCACTTGAGGCAGGCCCCTCCCACACACATGCTTTTGATTGGGCTGATGGGAAGAACATGCTAGAAGAGTCCTGCTAGCAAGCCCTATACTTGCTCCCACTGTCTTCCCCTCCCAACTCCACAACCCCCTCCCTGCCCCTTTCCTGGGGCAAGGTGTTTTCAAAGCCTTTTCAACTGGGAGCTCGCTTCCAAATGAGTCTCTTGAAAGAGTCTGTTTGATTGGTGAGACCTAGATCATGTGACCATGTTTAGCTGCAAGGGCAGCTAGGAAATGTAGTTTTAGGATTGTACTTTGGGACTGTGGAACTAAAGTTATAGGAACCTATGGAAAACGAGAACCACAAATCACTGGTGTTCCCCACCTCGCCCCCTTTAGTCTAGAAGAGAAGTTTTCAGTTGATTTCTGCCCTCTTTCACTGGAGTCCAGTTTGAACCCAGCCTGGGGGCTGAGGGTAGATGCTGGAGGGGCTGCTCTCTGTAGCACACAGGCCAGCTTTGTGCCCAGCAAGAACAGAAGATGGCTTCTAAGTTGTGACTGCTTAATCGTCTTTGTGGCAAAGCAGGACAGTCAAGAGGAGGAATCTGAAAGGGAAGAAAACAATAATAGCCTTTAAATTTAGTCTTTATAAACAGCATTCTTCCCTAAGTGCTGCCGAGTGCATTGGTCTGGGTAATTTAGCAATCTTTGCTTACGATCAGTGGCTCATAGCACACTCAACAGATATTTCAAGCTGTGCGGCACCATTTCTAGCCTCAAAAAGCCCACCTTTCGGTTCCCATTGTGGGTGTTTGATCAACCCAGCTTGGATGCATGGGTCGTAATCTAAGTGGAATGTGAGGATTGTGGTATTCACTTCCTCACCCTGGCTGCTTCACTCAGACAACATGAAGTGAGTCGTGCGGGGAGACCCACAGCAGCAGACTTCTCATCATTCAGTCTTTGTATCTCCAATTCATCCACTTAAATGAGACCCAGATAAAGCACGGGAAGCTTCTTCTTGTTCCCTGCCTCTCCTCCCACTCTGTGCGGCCCATGCAGTTACAAGACATTTGGCCTGGTTGCTAGAGGAGGCAGGATGCTACCATAGGTGCTCCAGAGACTAACAATCAATGCGAAGATGTGTCACAGTCCTAAGGAAACTGCCCCAGACTCAAAGTACAGAGCCAGAGCATGCACAGCCTTCCGTTCTCCACGCCATAGCCACACGCTGCCCGATCCACATGTTCTGATTCATTCATCTGGCAAGAGATATTCAGATATTGAAGGCATACTTACTTATATGATTGCTTATGTTTTTTAAAGGCCTCTTTGACTCCTAACATTTTTAATGATAAGAGGTTTTATATCCATTTTAAAATATACTATAGAAGGGGCTGGGAAGTTGGTTCAATGTTAGAGTGCTTGCCTTGCATGCATGAGGCCCTGAGTTCTATTCCTCAGCACCACATAAGCAGAAAAAAGCCAGAAGTGGCGCTGTGGCTCAAGTGGTAGAGCACTTGCCTTGAGCTGAAGAGCTGAGGGACAGTGCCCAGGCCCAGAGTTCAGGCCCATGACCAACAATAAATAAATAAATAAATAAATATATTTGTTTTAAAATACAAAAAAATTTTCTGATATTAATTACTTTTACCTATTATTTCCAAATAAGGGACTCTCTCTCCCCTGCCTAGTTTTCTATTCATAATTAGCAGCCCAAAGGCCATTTCTTTCTCAACAGGTGGCAATTTGTCTACTAGTTGTATCTATAGTGATTAGAGATTATATTTAAATGCAAGGGACCAAGGCAAACAAACAAAATATCTACAGCTTAAAGACGATCGAGGCTTACTTTTCTCTCACATGATAAGATGTCTCAAGGTTAACCATACAGGCCAGTGCAATGCTTCAAAGATTCAACTCTAGAGCTTAGTGAGTTTCTTAGATTTTCTTTTATGCTCAGTCACATTGTGGCTACTGCCGGCCCAGCCATCATACCAAAGGTACATTCAGGAAAGGGAAAGGAACATAGAAGAGGGCGGGGCTTATGTTATCAAAGCCAAACTTTCTCAGAAGTCCTTTGCCTTTTTATGTTGGTCAGAGCTATGTCACATGACTACTTCTAGCTGTAAAAGCAACTGAGAAATGTTCGTTTTTAGGTGGGAACATTCCTACATTCCCCACAAAAAGCCCTCGAATGATCAAACATGTTTCTCTTAACATGAAAAGAAGAGGAGCCAAGTGTGGGGTGTATATCTGTAATTTCAGCCTCGCTGGAGGCACAGATAAGGAGATCCCAGTCCAAGGCTAGCATGGGCAGAAGTATGAGAACTAACTAATAACTAAAGCAAAGAGAACTGGAGGTGTGGCTCCACAATACCAACAGAAAAAGGAAAAGAGAGAAAGAGAAAAGGATGTGAGGTAGGCAATTAGCAATATTTGGCCATGTTGGATGATTGACTCCTGGGAGAGAACCAGGCTCCAAGATTCGTGGCCGTTGTCTGGCATAAATAAAAGCCTTCTGAGCATCCGGGGCCCACACCTGTCCCACAGTGGCCCCGCCTCCTGACTCTGGTACTATCAGCGTCGGAGTCTCACAGCTTCACGTGAGCTTTCTTCCCAGCCTTGCAAGCCATCTCTGAAAACTCTTGTGTTGCAGTTTAGATGTCACTTTAAATTTCCACCATGAAAGCCTCCGTGTGATCTTCCCAGTATCTGTTTAAATGAAGGACCCTAATAGATGCTCTACCACACCCAATCTGTTTATGAATTCACACAAGGGAGGTTCATCCTTTGGCCCTCCTCTACATCCCAAGGGAACAGCAGATGTAGCCAATAAGCCACAGCCAGCTAAGCGGTCAGGCCCGTGGCAGAAGGAATCCATAGTCCGCTTTTATGTTTCTTGTGGCCAGACCTTTTAATTAATTGACCATCAATGGATGATCCCAGGAACTCTAGATGGAAGGACTTTGGTGGACCTGAAGGAAGGGACACTATACCACTGTTCCCATGCATGTTGAGAAAAGAAAACTCTGTTCAAATTGGCATCAGAGAGGAGACTCCTATAAAAGAACTCCAGAGGAAGGGGGCACCTGCCCTCTGGATGTTTAGTTCGGTTTAAATCAGTGTCTAGGCTATACTTTCAGAATGAATATCTTTCTGACTTCCCACTCTGCCAGCAGCCTTTCAGGACTTGTCTTTAAGTGGACTGCTCTCATAGTCACAAGATAGCTGCTGGAGTTCCCAGCATCACAGCAAACGCAGCATTCAAAGGAAGAAAGGGAATGGTCTCTTTTAGGCTTCACTTCCTTACTCAGTTGCCCAGAGTTCTCTAAATCCCTCACACCCAGTGACCAACTTAGTTACACATGTTCCTGAATCCATCCCTAATGAAAAGAGATCAAATCACTGAGATCAGCCCTTTCTAATATACATTTATCAATGAGTTATGTGAGAGAAAAGACAAGGGCACCTGAATCTAATTATGACTCCCATCGAAGAAGAGAGCACATTAATCCAGGAAAAGACATTCAACAGCATCTGCTTTTACCATGACAACAACAACTTCTCCTCCTCATCGTCCTCCTCCTCCCCTCCTCCCCTCTTCTTGTGACTTCACACAGCCCAGATCCGATCAATACAGCAACTATCAGAACTTAATCACTACTATTCAGTGCAAATATTCTAAGTCCCCATTTGGATAGTTTTAAGACGCAGAGAATTTCAGAGCAAGCGGAGGCTTGTCCCCCTTGCCCTGCGCCTTCCTGGCTCCTCACTCCTTCCTTCTCTTTGTGAGACAAATGGTGATGGTTAACTGTAAGAACA